>NW_027108122.1:1309406-1334817 GCF_000696795.3 Halyomorpha halys | reverse complement strand
TCTACATCTCATTCGCTGGTTGTAAAAATACTTTTACAGTTGTGAATAAACTAAATAAAGTCAAAAAAATAAATAAAAAATTATTTTAAACCATATTGCAGTTGAGGAAACAAAATTATAAAACTTAAACAAATACTATATAATATTAAAAATCCTATACATAATACATAGAGAATCAATTATTAAATATTGCCAGGACATTTTTAGTCTCCATTACTCTTATCAAAAGACTGATAAGAGTTTGTGAAGGCTTCCGGGCTAATTATTTTTAGCCCAACACGCAATGTTATAACCTTACTGTAATGTCCAGGTGATACTGTGGACCACCGATGACAATGGAGTGTATCACCTGATACACAGGGTATTAAAGTGTAAGAAATAATACTCCTATTGTACAAGACGTGCAACAAATAATATGGTTATCCTAAGAAAAATGAAAAAAAAAATAATATTCCTATTACAAGTAAAGTGCAAAAAAATACTTTTAAATTCAAAATCAAAAGTAATAATAAATAATACTACTATAATTGTAAGAAAATATAGCAAATAATATTCCTATTCTATGAAAAGTGCACATTAGATTATTTCTAGAACCTAAAATTTTTGTTTTCGAATTACTCAAAAACTATACATCTGAAGATTATATTCCTTAATTTAAAATGCAGCTTAATTCACTATAATCAAATATAAACTGAATCCGTAGTATTAGTACAGATAGAAATTCATTTTATCTTTATTTTCATAACGGGTAATAGAACAGATAGCACTCACTGGCTTATTTATCACTGTATCTCAAAAATCACAGAGGCTTTTGTAAGCTTAAGTTATGAACTCTGTATACGTACAATAAGGCTAGTTTATAAAACATCCGAACACAAAAAAGTTTGTTATTCCGATAAACAATCGTTATTATTCAGTAAAAATCCATAATCGCTCATAAATCCAACAATAAATCTTTGGAATAAGGAGTGTAATGCATGGAATGATACTATGGAAAGGCTGGAACACAGGAACAGTTATACCGCAGAGGTATGGAGGCTGCCCGGACCAGATGACGAGTTTTATTCCACCTGCTCTGAGCACCTGTCCCAGCGACAGGGCTGCTTCTCCTACCTTTATACCACTATCAAAATCTTTAAAGTATTAAAAAATCTTCTATACTGATAAAGGGAAATAAATCACGAGAAAAGAAATAACATACCACGTAAAGGTAAGATTTAATTAATTAAAAAAAAAAAAATGGTATGTGTAAATATAGAGAGCATACTCTTGATCGACCATTATCGAAGGAGGTGATGTGGTCAACATCCACAATCAAATCATCACTTTATAGTAGCTACTAACCATCAAACCAACTCTCCCTAAGGCAATGATTAGTGAAATCTTGGATAAACCCAATAATTATCCGTTCCACCAGAAATGTTAACCTTTAAATCTGGCAGTAAACTTTACGGCGCACGGATAGCCGTTTAAACTTAGGTTTAGAGTGAATCTACGTTTAATTAGGTAGCCATACAAGAAACCTTTCATGGTTACAGTTGAATCAGCTATCTAGCGAAGGTGCATTGTACTATTCCGTTTCTTTCTAAATTCAATAAAATGGATTTGATGGAGACGATTTGACGCCGAAGACAAATAATTAGTTCCTTAATGAAAAAAGGATTTCATTATATATTCTAATAAATTATGATCCACTGTTTAAAAATGACTATATTTTTATGATAACTGTAATATAATAAACAATTTTTATAATATCTATAATATGTTATCTCAGCAGTGCGGTAAGTAATGGAAAGAAAACTGTGATAGAAAAAGAAAAAAGTAATAATTATGAATTTCAACCAATATTTACTAGAATCAAAATCTTCAGTATAAAAGGTTTGATTAAATAATTGTCATCAGGTTAAAATGTATCCATATGTTGAGGATGAGTTAAAAAAATTCAATATAAATGACACAAAAATGTACAATATTGTAGTAAAGAATTTATTATATCTTGTTATAATTTATTACAGCAAAGAAGGAAACTCGTTTTATCTTTTTGATTAAAACTAGATTTTTGATGAATACTAAGGCGTTCTACCGACAATCATATGGATTATTTGGAACAGTTATTTTCTATGTAATAAAACCCATCTCAGGCATAGAGATAGGTTTTATTACATAGATAATTGGATAAGAAAGGAACCAAGGAATAAAACTTTTTTATTTTAAGAATCTTCAAACCGCTTTATTTAATGATTACCTGCAAGACGAAGAAAATACAGATGACCCAAGAATATTGAGCAAATAACGGATTAGAAGAAATATAGAAAGTTTTTGTATCGTAATATGGCAACAATTCAATGTTTATGGCTATTTCAAAAAAGGGTTTGCCTTGCGTTTGATGGAATTATGAAGGACATTTGCAACATGAACTTGCATAACCCTCAACTACCGATTCTGAGCTTAACAATGAACTGCTTGATACAGTATGACACTCTCAATAAGTCAAACCCTGCATCGATCACAAGCAGCAAAGCAATTTTTCAACAAGCCAATGACCTCAGGTCGAGGCGAAATTCGCAGAATCAAAAGTATCATACCTCACTCTTTTCAAAGCAAAGTGTTTATTTTCGATAAAAAGACAATCATAAAATCAGGAAGAGAATTTTCGGAATCGAAATCAAAAGATTTCATCATATAATTTAACTTTTGGCCATCTCTAAACATGAAAGAGGTAAAAATAATAGAATTAAGCAGAAGTGAAATGAGCGAAGCAGTGTATTTATCTTTATCAGATATTTAAACTTAGCCTTTAAGCTAACTGATTAATTTTTATTTAAATTAATTATTGAATTGACGGAAGTTAATTTAACTTTAAAGTTCTTTAATTATTTTTTAATATAGCTAAGTTAAAATTATAGAACCCAAAAATAACAAATATACAATACAAATTTAAAAACTTCCCATTACTGTAAATAATGAATGTACATTAAATTTTTCCATAGTTGTAAAACTGTTCAAAATGTTGAGTAAAATGGATTGATTAAATGAACACCAGTTAAAGCAAAATGTATCCTGGTGGTGTTCATAATGCAGAGCACTATAATCTACGTCAATATTGTACAAGAAGTTATTATACTTTGTTTAGATATGTTCATACGAATTCTTAAATTTTTGAGGTTGAATAAATATTTTTATTATTCAATATATTCATTTGTAAAACATTAAAGATTAACTTTGTAGAATTATTTAATCGTTTCTTAAAAGGGTCATTAAGTTGTTTGATTTAATTTTCGAGTGAAAAACGTCGATTTTTCACCCAGTCGGATAAGTATAATTTTTTTTTATTTACCTATGGGAATTGGAAGGAAGTGGGCCTCCGGCAGCAAGAACAAAAATATTCGTCATGTTTTTATCAATAAATAGTTAAAAACGTTTTATGTAGTAAAAAGTTTATTAAAGAAACCTAATCAACCAAAAGAATGTGATATAATAAACAACTTAAATTATTAAAATAATGACAATTATGAGTATCAGTACATCTTACCAAACTAGAACATATAGTCCGACAACATTAAATAATATTCCTAACATTATATTTAATAATATATTTGAACCACTGTCTAATGAAATGGAGGTGAATAAATCCATAATTATTATTTAAGAAAAAAAAAATAATTTAATTATTCATTTTCACTCGCTTAAGCAGGAAAGGATAGATTAAACTATAAAATATAATATTAATAATATTTAAAAATTATTCTACCAGGATATAAATAATTTCCTGATAATTATCTTAATTATAATTCCATTAATACATAAATAAATACTTTTAAAAAAAAATGTTCATTTAAGGAAGCCAAAAGTTAAAGAGTCCTAATACAGTTAAAATTATGAATACATGCAAGGCAAGATTGAGGCGTAACGCGTTCCCGTATCTCTCATTAGGAAAAAAAAGTTGGATGGCTGAAAAAATGTATTTAAATAAATAAATGAAATGAATTAAATGACCGCCTCCTGCATATTACACCACGTAAAAGAACCATTCGTAAATCACAACTAGAGATTATTTTTTTTAATCAAGCCAGTAATTTCGAATAATATTATCTCTCCTGAAAGTTTGCTGTTGCGGAACCTTTATTTCCTGAAATTGGTCCCTGTAAATATGTATAGACTTAAAAAGCGCGTAATTTGGAATATTAATGGGACATCGAGAAGTTTGAGATAAAAAAAATCTGTGATCAAGTCAAAGAAACAGATATTAATGGTTTGCTACCCTGATGCAATATAAACAGAGCGAGAAACCACAAATAACGTAAATATGGTTCCCATATTTGATTACAAACCCATAAAACCTCATTCATAATATAAACACGATCCATAATCTAAAACGTTTAAACACGCAACAAACATGCCAACGTTTTAATTTTCAACCAAATAAATAAGTCATAGTACAAACACGGTCTCCTTTAACATAGTGCGGAGCCTCAAGCACTTAAAGTAATCAAATCAGGGCCCCAAGTAAGAAAATTTAGGATAAATTTATTATTATAAAATTCATATATATCAAAAATAACTCATCAGATTTGACCCATAGAAATTTGTGGAATATAGAAACATTGCACTAGTACACATTTTATCATATTTATACACTAATTGTACTTACCCCAACGCATATAAATTTTTTTTTAAACTCATATCGTTGTTGTTCTGTAAAAAGAGCAAACCCGGAAATTCAAAGAGCTAAACTGGTCTGGAAAATTGCTTTTAGATAAAAATATGTATTTTTTATAACATTATAGGTTCATTACTAGATGAGTTTATATTTATTTAATGAGTTGTCGTGAAAAACGTCCTTATTATTATTTTTTTATTTTAATATATTATAAACGTTTTGGTGCAATCGCCTATCATCAGGTACTATTAACATAATTATATTCTCACATTTTATAATTAAACTGGTCTCCTTATTTAGTCTTAGGTATAATGATCACAATAATCATTAATACTATCAGCTTGTTTAAAAAATAAATAAAATTTCATATAAAAACTATAAGGAGAAATCTAAAAATATTAAATTCACAAGACTTGAATTAAGGTTATGATATATTAAAATTAAAAAATAATTAAAGAACAGTTTTTCATTACAAATCATTAAATAAAAATAATATAATGTATTCATATTATTGAGAATGGTACATACCCTAATTGTGGTTCATAAACAACAAAGGTGAAAATTCAAAAATACCAAGTTGATTTCGTCCTCATTACAGAAAATTGACTATATTCGGAAATATAGATTTCATTCTCTAAAGAGAAAGCTATATCGAACGTTGAAAGACGTATCTTCTTATTTTCTTATGTATCATCCGTTAATTTTAACATTTTTATTTTATAAAGCAAGGTAAAAATATAATTAAATAAAATGGTTTAGTGCACTTGCTCAGCTTCCACAGGCTTATTACCAGTGAAGCGGTAAGAGGGATGCGCTAGGATCTCAAAGAGCTCTGCTTTACCCCTCACACGTGGGAGATAGAGTATAAACGATTGTGCAAATATTGTATATAAGAGTTTAAATGTGACTAGAGATTATTTTATTTTTATTATTACTTTATTTTATTTATTTGTTTTTCATGATCATATTTGTTAATTGTCAACTTTTTAAAATCATAATTGAAAAACCCTGGCTAGGACATTCATAAAATTAAAGCATGAAATCCATGCAAAAATAATTAGTAGTCTTTAAATTAAAAATATATATTACATAAAATAAAATATACCTTAAATATCATATTATATATATATATAATCGAAAAACGGAGACTATCAGTTGTGATAAGAAACTGGCCGGTTTAACGGCTTGCTGAGGAGCGCTTACGTAAGCCGAAGCATCACGACTAAATATAGATTTGGCAGGGGACCACTGTTGTGCCTCGCTAACGTTTTAACATATTGCATCTATAGTATTGCCAAGGTACATCCGATAAGGTGTGGAATCTCTTTAATAGCCTAATAAATATGTAAAGGTAAATGAAAATAATTAAGATAAAAACACGGAATGAATTTGAACCCTTTATTATAAAGGATTACGATTCGTTCATAATTATTAGTTACATATTTCAATTTTATGCCTAATCAGGAAGTTTTAATTTTATGGTAATCAACTGTTCAATAAAATTAATAATGTTACTTTTTGTGAACGAAATTTATGTAGCATAATACAACCATTCTCATTAATAAAACATTTTTAACTCTGAGTTGTGCACTCTAGGCTGCAGCATCGAAAAAAAGAATACAGTTATTTCAAAACAAGGCCCAACCAAAAAAAAATATATAGTTGTTTCCTCTCGGTTTATAAGAAATAACCCATGGTAAAATACAATTGTGAAATACAAATACAGAAAGAATTGCAATTATTCATCAAAAACCTTATACAAAATACAAAATTTCCAGTTGCAGTGGATTTCAATGTTGGAAATTCTAGCCCAGATACTACGAACAATTTATTTATTTTGTAATTACCATTTTATTCTATTTCTTTTCTCTCAAATTATTTTTTCAATATATAGGTCTGTCATTTACTTTATTTATTCTATAATTATTAGTTAATTTTGTTTTTGTTCTTTCATTCTTTAATTACTTAGCTATTTACTAATATACACTATTTTAATATTGTAAGTACTTAGGGGTGTCTATTACTTAGTAATAAAATAACTATGTAAGGCCCACCACATGGATCTAGCAATATATAATTATACGAAAGTTCAATAATGCATTATTTATATATTGTTTAGGTAATACAAATACACCTGTATGATATAAAAGGTAACTATATCCCATAACTACAATGTAATTAGAAAAATAATTGGCATGATCAACAACCATTGAATTTCCTGAAGAATGGATACTCAAGGTCTAATTACAAATACAATTGATGGTAATTAATTGAAAAATTATTCTTATGAATACAATGTTTCTTCAATCGAGATATTGACGAAGGTAAAACGTATTGGTGTTTCGTTATAACCTATGTTTTAAGGCCGAAACGGCAGGAATGACCTCAGGAATGGTCAATATTTTAAATAAAAAATAAAGGTACAATTAAATAAAATAAATTTTAACTGGATTATGAATGTTAAGTAAAAACGAGATATTTGTGGAGGAACATATTTCAAAAACAGATAATTTTTAGAACACTAACCATACAAATAGCATTTAAACGAGGTTATGATAATGGTTACATACACCTCTTTAAAACTAAATAGCTTCAAAAGTTTATGTATTATATAAATAACAATAATACAATGAAAATTCTCTATTAAGGAAACTAATGGGAAGATGGTTGTGTCCGGTATTAGAAGGTTTCTGTTAAGAATGTAAATAATAAAAAAAAAAAGAAAATAATTTAGATAACCTCAACCAGTGACTGGTACCTTGTAAGTATTATTCTATAAACATTTCGTCTCAACCATTTTTCATTGGATACATATATATGTATATATTTTTTTCCTTAAAATCGTAAGTTCATACATTTATCTTTTATGACTTGTGTCGGTTATAGAGTTTTGTTTGTCCGTTATAGTTGATGAGGTATACAATTGATAGCATCTGGAGAGAAGTTCAAATGCATTAAATATGTAACGTTTTGGTTGTGACTTTAATAAAATCGTTATGAGCTGTTTCCGTTATACAAAGGTGTCCGTTAAGAGAAGTTTCTATTGATATCTATGCATAACAAGTGTAATTTAAAAAAGATATATAAGTATAACATAAAATAAAAACTCTCCGTCAAAACCAAACATATTTAAAGACAGAATAGGTGCCTTCCAACAAAGCGCATAACACCAACTTACGAGGAGCGAAACTGGACTCCTCAGAACCTCGGTCCGGATTGGCCTTATTACTGACAACCTGGGACTTAACAAGTTAGATAGAATTGGAATCGTTTGCCAAGCGGACTGCCGCAACTCCGCCTCAGGAGGAGGTAACGATCCACCAGTCCCTGAAAGGTCAAAAGTTCACAGGTAAATCGCAGCGCATGAATTAGAGCGAACCAAGTTATACTTCACAGGACATATCTCCTAGTTGGAGTTGTGCGCTAACCGCGGGCCATAAATCTAAGGAACTTCTTTAACTGCTTGTCTTCACTGTCCTCTTATAGTGCAGGGCTATTGCTGTTGCCACTCTGTGGAACAAACTGCTCATTCATTTGTAACATATGTTAAACTTGACCGAACGGCAATCCATCTTAATTTTATAATGTGAAGGGAACATCGTCGGGGTGGGTGGAAGGGGCGAAAAGTCCAGAGCACATATAAGTAAAACTTTTTTTATCAGTGCCAACGTTTCGGTCAGAATTCCAGGCCTTCATCAGGTTGACTACTGCAAGAGCTCATGGAAATCATTTATTAGTTTAACGAATCTACATATTTAGTTCCTTTTATATTTTTTAACCAAATCTAAAATTTATATCTTATTCATCCCATTCATGCTTCTTAATTATGTGTTCATTAAATTAAGAAATGATATTAATGAAATATTATTTTTTTGACAGCACAATGAAGTCTTATTAAGTAATAAAATTCACAAAATCATAATTAAAGAATGATTAAAGCATTAGTTAATTACTAAAATAAAAAAATAATTAGTCACAAACACATTTATTCACAAAATTATAAGTGCTACAAAAATTCCGGAATTTCCTGAATTCTATATACCGACAAAACAAAGAAGTGATTATATTTTTTATGAATATTATTATAATAATGAATATCATTATTTTGATTTGGCCTCTTTCGTCTCCACCTACTCCGTCCGATGGAGCCTGTTGTATTAATATGTAATAAAAAGAGGTTCTTTGTTTTTTTAAAAATATTTTTTCCTCTCACCAGAAACGGAAGGGAGGGTACATCCCGTATAGTGTATCCCTACTGATGGTTTCTAGTTTTCAATTCTACATAATTATTTTTTTTTTTTAGTCTTAACCATAACTATTCGATAATTTGTAATTTAATTTTAAGCATTTTCGTGAACAATTAACGTTTCATTACAACCAAAATTATTGTAACGTTCAATCATACGACATACTGATTTTCGTGTTAAAATCCTGAGATAATTCACTGATAGAAGGTATCAGTGAAACAGAAGCACTCTCCTGAATAGCCGGTAGGATATTGGGCTATGACATCAACCCCATTAGAATGCAAGGCAGCCATCCCGTTTATTATAAGATATCCATAGCGATAGGACCCTTCGGGGCTGACAAAAGATGACGACAGTCTCCAATCATCCAATATTGTTTCCGTATGAGATGTCCCGCATTCCAATCTGCGTGGGGGCCTAAGTACTGTTCACTGCGAGCGTGATGCTTCCTACACTAATTCACAGATTTTCCCGAGCTGAATCATTAATATCTGCAGTTGTATCCAATGTTATTCAAGTAAAAGAAAAAAGTTTAGTTTTTAACAATGTCTCAATATATTTATTGTAATCAGTAAAGAAAATAAATAATGAAATCCAACGATTTCAGATAAACCGAAACCACTATTATTGAAAAAAAAAAAAAAACAACACCGCAACACTAGAATTTGAGGTTTACGATAGATGTGAACCAAGGGCCTTTATTAGCAGGTATGATGTTTCGAAATCTTCTCAGCCGGGTGAGCAAGTATGACAGCCTTCCCTCACGCTCTCTGGTTTCACTGCGTTCTCCAGTTCTTCTTCGGAAGCAAATTTGACAATACTACTACAGAAGGAAAATAACAGATAATCTAGGTACATAGTATTGAAGAAAATTTAAGTGTAATATTACAAGAATAAGGCCAGGGATTGTGAATGTTAATTATTCATCTCAGTGTAAGGACTTATGAACATATGATTATTGTGACAAAGAAGGAAGTACGAATTTTCTAAGTTTAACTGAAGGAGTAATGAAGTCTAAATAGACGAACGTAGATTATATGAGGAGATGATGAGGGCTGCGGTCAGCAAAAATACACAAATAAACAAAACTTATTAAAAAAAACTAATGTAGAATCGATATTGGAAGTGATAGGACGGATTATAAAGTTTTATACAATAATTGTTTTTTTCTACTCCTTACATTATTTTTTTTTCTCTTATTGTAATCTCAACTTTAATATTACTACATTCCCATACAGTTTCATTACTCTTGTAATATTACACAAAAACTTTGGAATTTGTACAGAAAATTTTGAATGTGTTTAAAAACTAGACTTTGTAATTGTGTACCACAGTTCTAGTCCATATGTTCGGGCAGCTTTTAGTCCATTTAACTTCGAGCTACTCAAGGCATTACAATAAAAATGAGGAATAAATACATTTAAAAATAATATTTGTGATTGCATGTCATTTTTAAATGGAATTGGACGCGATGTAGACGTAGTTTACCGTTATTATTGGGTATAGAAAATCTGAGTTTCAATTCAGTTATTTGAATATTTGAATCGATATCATACCAAGTGTTATCCTCTTATCTACTTCTTGGCCTACCCCCTCTGGTGTATACAGTGATTTACTCAAAATCCGGGCCAACGAATTTATTTGATTATATTAATCGCTAAGAGATTATAGTAATCACTCAGATATCATTCATTGTATACGCGTTACACAGTTTCGCGTAGCGTTCCTTTATATTCTCGTAATTCTACATTTTTACATACATTCTACATGTTTGGGAACAAATCTTTTACGTAGCTTTACTCATTATTTTCTCTTTAACCTAAGTCGAAGTTAAAAATATGTACATATTTGACTTGTACATTTCTGTTTCGTTATTGTAAGAACATAGAAAAAAGCCAGCATCGTGAGGGAAACTATATCCTTAAGAAATTGGTATTTTAAATTTTGGTAAAATTAACAAAATAATCAGTAAATAATTTATGACAAAAATATATTTCTATAATATCTCAATTAATTATCAATTCAAGAAAGGAAACCAATTCGCAAAAACTAATTTAGTATGCGATTTTTTTTTTTAAATTATGATTTGTTTACAAATGGTGTTAGTCATTTATACATCCATTCCGTTTAAAATAAACCTAGTCTGGTTCGTACTGGTAATTATACAGGGGAATAGGAAAAATTATGCAACCTTTGAAATAATAAAAATATTTTAGAAATCGAATAAAAATTTGAATTAAAAAAGAAACTTTTTACTCGTACCTAAAATAGTACCCCTCCATTTCCTCATTAAATCAACTATACTAAAACACATATTTTAAAATTATATTTTTCTTTAACAATATATCATTAATAACATTTAATCGATATTTTTGACACACATTTTAGATCGAAAATTTGATATAAGATGGCAAACCTACATTCCTCAACATAAATAACGTCTACCATACGACATGTTTTAGGAAATACGTTTCTTTTTTTTTCTAAGAACGTGTAATTTTAAAATTCAATATAACTTTATATCGTAGAATAATATTAACAGTAAAACAGTTCCTTCCTGCCACTACACACAAACTATCCTCCTCTACTGACCCCTTCAAATTTATTTAATAAACAATAAAACAAACAAAGGAGAAACAAAACGATACGCTCCAGTTGTGATTGATACAGCATTCAATACATTTCAAAGCCGGATAAGTACTTATAACAATTCTTGACTAGCCCAACCTAAACTATTGCGTAAAATAAACCCGGCCCGTAACTCCATTGCTAACAGTGGACCATAACAGACACAATGGCACGTGATCCAACCACAGCATCATCGACAAATTTAGTAGATTGGGGCTGATTAAGATTTACAGATGATACGTGAGCATTTCCGTCCGCTCAATTTAGTTCATTGAGGATGGTCTGATTTTTTTTTTATTTTTAGATAAATTTCAAAATATGAATAGAGTAAGCCGTTGCAAAATGATTATATTGAGATGTTTAATTCCAAAGTAAAACTCACTTTTGTTTCTTTCATTCTGCTCCAGTAAATTCCGTTTTCAAACAAAAATAATATTAAATAATTTGAAGGATGAATCCCAGGATATAAGAAAAAAGGGAAAGAATGAGCCGCTAAAGAAGCAGCCAACCAAAAAGGCAAAAAGATCGGGATCAACGCACTGGAAAGCTCGGGTATCCACGACAATGCCTTCCTCCTCCATAACGCTCAGGGAGTATTTCTTAATTGTTAATAGGTAATCCTGAAACCCATTTTAATTTTTCTTAAGCCAATAAATACATTCAATAATAATTTAAAATAATCTAGTTCAAATCAAAAACAGTACCTTATGAAAGACAATTAAAAACATTTAAAAGAGTTCATAAAAAAATATTACTACATTAAACTAGATGTTAATGGATATTCCAACATGAAAGAAAATGAATTAACTTTGATTTTTATTTCAATCAGCTATGCAATTTTAAAAAAATTGTTTTTAAATTATATTTAATGTAATAATTATGAATTTTTTAATTCGTGAAGTGGGAGTGTTCCGTAAATATATTGATTAATATTATTTTTTTAAATTTATAATCAGAAATAATCTAAAATCAAATAAATCTATTGCAACTAAACAGTTTTGATTCATGGATTAAAAAAAAATCATTAATCTTGAATTGGAATCCTAAATGAAAATAAAATAGATTAATATAGCTAAATTAACAAAACTATTAGCAAATGACTTATAAACATAATTGTTTTTAATGTGTTAATTTAATAAGTTTAAATTTCAAAATCGCGAAGTAGATTGGTTCCGTAAATGTATTGCTAAACATTATTTTAAAAAAAATTAAGTAACAAATAAATTTATAGCAGTTCTAATCCTACTTTCGAATCATGTATTAAAAAAAAATTATAAATCCTGAACTTAAATTAAATAAAAATAATCCATGTTCTATATGAAACTGAAAAGAACAACAGCAGATTAATTATTTTAATTTAATTTACAAAAAATATAAATAACTTATGAACACAATTGTTTTTAAAATTGTATTGATTTTCTAAATTTAATAATTAAAATTTTTCTAATGTGTGAAGTAGAAGAGTACGTTTTGAAAAAAAATAATAATTTGAAATGAACAAAAACCAAATAAATCACGCAAGTCAAATACTCTTTTCCAGTTATATTTTAAAAAAATCGCAAATCCTGAATTGAAATTAAATAAAAATAAGCGATATAGGAAACTAAAAAGAATTTATAAAATTTATTAATTTTTGTAGTTTAATTAATACAACAGAAAGAAATTAAATCATGAAACCTTTAATATTATATTACAAATGACTATTCACTATTTTAAAAGGGAAAGAGGCACCCCTGGCAACGCGAAAATACAAAAATAAGCAATATAAACAATATATATACTAATGACAAATATATATAAAAATAACTATTGTATGAAATATAATATTTAATCCAACAACATTTTATTTCGGCAAGGATTTTTAAAAGAGAACAGAGAGGAATTTCAGAATATGGGTCGGCCTTTCGACGACCTCAATGCCATTGTAATGTAAACAATAAAATTTCATTACAAAAGCATTTCATAGGCAAGGGTGCCATATCCCGTATAAGTATTAGACAATCTCATAGAAATGATCCATATACGTTTTTACTAGACATACAAAATTAAATAAGGTAAAAAAATAAGAACAAACATTTATAAAGAATACACCTCCGATTAATTTATTAATTCTTAAAATAACTAATAACAACTAAATAACTAATATTAGTTATATAAAAAAATAAATAAAATAGAAGGGAGACAGTAAGTGAAGTAAGAAAAAATTGAGCCAGTTGCTATCGCCTACAAGCATGAATTAGTGTTTTCAAAACGGATCGTCCTTGTGTTACTAACAATAATCTCTAAGGATAAATATTTGTTGTTATCACGGTTAATATCCCAATGCCAAGCCTCATAAACTGTTGTATTAAATATTTTAATACTTGTACGAAAGTTTTCAAGTACCATTAAACCCTAAAGAGGCAAAATGAAGTATATTAAAAAGTGAAATCGATTCATTTTTCAATTAAGAAAGAAGACTTTGAATCTTATTTCAGACGGGTTTGATTTTTTATTTTTATTTTTCTATTTTATTTAGCTGAAGTGGTGAGAATTTCATGAGTCACATGCAGAATCAGCAGTTGCACTCCGAACTGGTAAATCTGTTAAGCTCGACGTTTATGAATCATTTTAGATAACGTTAGGAGAAAATGGATGGAATTCAAATTTTTGCAAGGAATTCCTATAATATTTCTCTAAATTCTTTAAATCTTTTTTTTCAGAATAGTTCATAAATTCTAATTAAAAATACGTGAAAAAATTTATGAGCACAACCGAGTCTCATAAACAATGCTAAACATAATTTATTAATAAGATGTCAATATCAATATTTTTCTAATTAACATAATCATTTTA
The DNA here is from genome assembly GCF_000696795.3 of Halyomorpha halys. Taxonomy (NCBI): domain Eukaryota; kingdom Metazoa; phylum Arthropoda; class Insecta; order Hemiptera; family Pentatomidae; genus Halyomorpha; species Halyomorpha halys. The sequence continues at coordinate 1,320,447 of NW_027108122.1, read as the reverse complement.
TTTTTCTTTACTAATCGTTGATAAGACCCCTAAGCTAATAATGAAGTTAAGTTCCAAATTTTAAATTCACACACGTAATAAATAAAATTAATTTTTTAAGTGAATACATTTTTTTCTTTCCAAATTGACAGCCAAGTTCAGCAGGTTTTTGACATTCCTTCATTGAACGCCCCAAAAACGCAAAATCAATATGCCAAAAAATTGTCTCACTTAAGTTTTGGACTACTCTTTGGTCATTCAGTATTTCGGGAAAAAATAATTATAAATTATAGGAAAATAAGAATAAATAATTTCATATTCATAGGTATGCAAATAACTCATTTGCAACGTTGGCACTATTAAATAGGTTTTTTCAACATATTTGTATTATTCTTTGACCGCACCCCCAAACATCTTCTCATATTTATTTTCTATGGTCAACTTTCTCATCATTGCAAATAACTCACAATATTTAAAATAGAACATTCAAGGCTTTAACCCTTTTTAATAAAATCATGACAATACAAAATTGGAAACAATATTTTTTTAAAGATATTTTATTACTATATAACAAAACATAATGAAATTTCCTTCCTAATTTTTAATTTTAATATTTCATAACTAGAATGTTTTTTTAATAACCCTGGTAAAAAAAAAAAAAAAGTATAACGCTTTCCATTGAAACACGGTTCATTTATAGACATTTTATAAAAATGTTTGTTTTATATTTTCGAATGGCTATTGTCATCCTATTGTTATTAGGAATAAAAAAAGATGCATATAAAGTAGAACATTTATAATAAATAAAATTATATAATAATAAATCCATAACACATATATGTGGGATATTTTTAAAATTAATATTGCTATAAAGTATATTAAGTGATTCCATTATGGATATAAGACATTATAGTAAAGATTTCACCGACAAAATTAACCTTACCTATATTATAATAATTGATAAAAAACATTACTTCTGGAATTAGTAATTCAACTATAGGAAAAACTGAAAAGGAAATTATAAATAGGGCCAAATTACTTAGTAAAATTTATGGCAAATGTCTTCAGAGTAAAAATTATAAATACTATTTAATCCTTACCAATTTCGGTACACTATGATGATTTACTGAAGAGGAAAGTCACGATTTATAACCAACTAATTTATACTATCAAATTTAATATTTGAAACATAACTACGACATGCAAATACTATAATTTTCTAGCTCAATCAAGACTAAATAATACAGTTCAAATGAGACAAGATGACAAACAATCTGCAATAACCACTGGTATCAATTACCATCCTTAATGCCAGTTCCTACGTCACTGGCCATGACGAAGCGTAGTTTAAATTTCTTAGCTCGTCAAACCTCTCAATGCTTACAAGCCGGTTCTCTCTTATACACCACATGCATACTAAAATTTATTTTAACATTCCAAAACATTATTATTTATTGTTATGACAATATTTTTTTCTCATGTATTTGCCTAAAACGAGACAGCGAACGAATTGTTGTGAGTTCTCATAGCTCATGTTATCATTTCTTGTGTGTATAAATAAATTAATTAAAATTATAAAAAAAAAATAACAATAAATTAATATATTAAATTCATTATCATATATTTTACATTTATTTAATAAATATAAATGTGAAGAAGGCATCAAGCAATTATTAGATACATTTATATCTAAGTTTTAACCTCTAATAAATTTATATATAAGGCGTTTGATCGTAAAACATGACAACCTTTTACAATATTAAAATGTTTGTTAATTACAGTACGTAACTTAATAACATTACTCTCTAAAGAAAATAAATTTCCTAAAGATTTTTCAACAATTTATGAAATCACCCTTTAAAAATTCCGTGATTAAAAAAAAAATTCAATGTTTAACGACCGAAAGCCTCATATTAATCTCTAAATAATTATGTAATTAATTAATAAAAAAACTAAATATAATTGATAAATATAACTAAATAAAAATATTTGAATAAAGGTATAAAGACTTAACGTAAAACGACTCCGTTGCAATTTAAATAGCCGATGTATTTAAATGAGTGGGTTTTGGGAAGGGGAAGATAAAAACGGGAATGAGTTCATCTTTATCTTTATTTATGACAGCTCACCTCAGTTTTTCGAATGAATCTCTTTACGTTTTTTGATTGTTAAGCTATAAAACAATTTTTTTTTGTTATTTTTCGATTATAGATTATAAAATTGTATTAACAGGGCATTGTTTTAATCGATAATTAAATTTAAAAAAAGAATATGTTTTGTTTTTCTTATGAATTATAATCAGTAAAACAGAAGTAAAAGTTTTAAGTGTGTGAAAATTAATTTTTGTTTGTGAAATATTATTTAATGTGTATTTGTATGGTTAGCAAAAGGTATGGACTGGAAATATAAATTTAATTTTTAAAAATGAATGCTAATGTGCATATTGATTAGTGTAGGCATCTTAATCACTGGGTAGAAGAAACATATTTTTTCTATAACAATTTTATTAAGGTGACAATAGTATAACTCTTTCGAAATGACTTGACGTGCCCAGCAAAGATCACATATTTTCATAAATGGACTATTCTAAACATGAGATGAGCAGGTAGAGCCTACATCCATGGGGTACTTATGCAAATGAATGACTGATAAGAGCCATTGATAAGGTGACGATAGCCAAATTAGGTAAATTATTTTGTCAAGGTAAACTGTTGCTTTACCTTAATGTGCAAATCCAGACAGAGTTCCGAAGGAGATCAAAGATAATACATGATCTGTGCTATGAGCTGAGATAGTGGTGATAACAGATTACAGTATACTTTCGGGCTGACGTTAGGAGCCAGACTGGCTCTGAGTCATCCCCCCCACCACTCCTTCCCCCACCACCCTCCTCTGCCCATTCAGTTCAACCACAATTAAATCTAGGCCTCAATGGCGCTTCCGCTCGCCTCTTTGTAATCCTTCTCTCTCTTCTCCACTCTACAATATATGTATATATTACACTCCGAGGGAATACAATGTCATTAATAATATCTAGCAACCTAATCAATATACACAGAAAGGCAAAGTACACAGTTATCTCGGTTATCCGAACTGCAGTACTCTGAACATTCCAATGATCCGAACTGGCGTAAAAAAAAAAAAAAAAAAAGTTTTTTTTTAGAGAACTCAGCAGGAAATAATAATTTTGCATTCAAATAAAATTGCACCGGTTCAAAGGAAATTTTTGAAGTTATTGTAATCACCATGAAAATCGAAATTTTTACACAGTTTCGATAACATTCTATAAAATTCTTATGAAAATAAACACTTACATATATGGTTGGAATAAGAAATACATAATATCTATTGCATATATCATTTGATTCCTTAAAACTAATTTAATTAATCGTAAAATATGTATAATACAAATTTCGTTGGTGAACTCACCCTTTTTTTAAAAAACTTTTAACTTTTTATAACTTCATCTTATAATTTTAACAAATTAAATTAACACTTAGCATTAATGTGGATGTAAAGGAAAACAAAAAGTGTAGTCGCTCAAAACACGGCTAGGGGCCAGCCATGTTATAAGGCTCATAGCTCAAAGCACCTGACGAAAAACAAAAATCGATTTCTTTAAAAAGGAATAATTTCAAATTGTCAAATTTTTCCTCAAAAATTAAATGAATAAAAATAGTTAGGTACATTCATATTGTAGATTTTTACACCATTTTTTCTGTACACTTAAATCCGAACTTTTTCTTTAATCCGTACACCGCCCCTCCCCTATGCAGTAATTATTTCAGATTACCGAGATAACACTGAATGACTCATGTACATAAAAATTCCAGATTTTAATTAGGATTATGGCGAGGAATTTACTTTCTCTAGATTTTTTATATATGTTGCTTTTTAGCAGATCTGCCTGGTGAACCTTACGTGGTTATTAGATATCAATTTGATTTTCATTAAAAAGTCAATAACGAGGGGGTTAGTCTCGCGCGATTAACACCCCTAACTATTTACAATTTAATCATTTTTTAATAAATTTAAATCATAATAATAATTATTATGTATTAGAAGAAAGAAAGAAAATTCAATTTTAAAAAACAAAAATAATTAATATTTGTAGAATGAATAACATATCTGACGCACATAATGAAAAATAATTTAAGAAAAAAGAAATTAAATCAATAATAATTAGTTTACTCCTCTGAGAACTCTTCCATTAGACATATTTTTTTGCTTCTCTTTAATTCGTTCGAATAATAAACATCATATGTTCATTCCTATAAACATTATTATGCTGATAATGACTATCTTTCAGTAGCAGTTTACGTAATGAGTAAGTGATTACATTGCGCTACTGGAAAATATCACTCCAGTTTAACATCAGAGACACTATGTGTAAACAAATATTAACCTTGAATTGTATTCGCTTAGATCTCACGGCTAGAATCCGCTGGTCTGAATAATTTGTGACATGAAAATTGAAAATATGTTGAGCCGAAAAAGCAGCATTTGATTAAATATGTACAGAAAAATCAGTAATTAATGAATTTATTGCGGGAAACCTTTATCTCAGGAAACATAGGCATACGGATATCTATTAGCACTCAAAGAAAAGTAATTTTTGACGTTTATCTTCGCAAAAGTTGTAGTTTTCATAGTATTTGCCAAAATGAATTAACAAGATTATGATTTATAACTATAAACAACTGTTTGGACATAATTTTTGACTAATGAAAAATTTTATCTGAGGAACCATTGGACGTACAAATGTCTGCCAGCAATAAAATTAAAGACAGTTTAATGTATTATAAAGCAGTTTACAACGTTTATCTTCGTAGGGGTTGAAGTTTTTATGGTATTTGAAACTTTACTACTGATTTTTCAGTACATGTTGATTTAAAAAAAATACTATATCTCGCGAACATTTAAACATTTAGCTCTGTTATGGCTCATATTTATTAAATTTACTCGACTTTAAATGATGTTCTATTAGGTTTTCTAGTGTTGCTGGTAGTTTCAAAGATATGGAGCTCTGAATGCAAAAATAATTTTTTTTAACCTTTTTGAAATAGCCGACATTTTTTATTCCCACTAATTAATTATACTTGACAGATTTTTACTAGTAATTATACATAGTTTCCATGAAAGTAATCAGAAATTGGGGTGAAGTTAGTGACTTTTTTCCACAGAGCTTTTGTACTATTAGGACCATGTTTTGAAATTACAATTTTTTTTTTCAATTCGCATCGCAGCCTTCAGTAATGTCCTTAATATTTATAAACGAGAATGGTTTGGTTTTAATCTAGATTTTCTATTGACGAGTGGATACGGTGTTGCTAACCTTCCTTAGGTTTGGGCTAGTTTTATATGTATTCATGTTAATTTCACTTAATTAATTTTTTTTTGATAAGGTCATTATTATAAACTAGTATAATAACTTTTTTTCCTGATCGTATATACATGGAATCTATTTCCTCACGGCTCATAATGTCTACCAGTATTGATAGGAAAACGGTATCCTCAGAAATAGGGGGCAACTATAACAAAGATGGCCCATGAGGCCTAAATCTTGTTTCTTTTTTACTTATTGTTATACTTATCAATAATAATGGAACAGGTAATATGCGAATAAAATATTTAAACGCCATGAGTCACGTAAAAGTGATTTTATTTGTACAAAATTCTTTCCGTGAAGCCCTTCTACAGAGAGAAAGTTAATAAAATAAAATTGAAAATGAAGTTCTCCTTCGAAGATATTTAGGAAAGGACACGTATTTATAGAGGAAGGGGACCGAACTGGTTTTCGTTCCAGAAGGACTCACTCAATCACGCTCAATATGGCTGACCAAGTTGATAAAAGCGAGCTTACAGGTCTTTAAACTTAAGCCGTGTTTCGACACGGAATTTAATGACTAGCTTATGTACGTGGTTGGCATAACATGTAATAGCTTCAATGAAAGTTGTTTATTACGTTTATGGTACCTAACAAGTTTAGATGTATCTACAATTTAGGATTATACAGTAACTTTAAAAAAAAAAAGAAATATGAACTTCAGGATTAGAAGTTGAAAAAGAAACTTTAGATGTGGAAAAAGCTTCAACGACTATTGTGGAGCTACCAGAAAAATAATTCAAAACCTCACAATACAATATAACAAAAAAGTTGAGGATTTTCCTATCAAAACTCAATGTATCTACTTTTGGAAAATTATTATTCAAAAACTAATATCTGAAGCATCTTTTGTAAATAAGTTAAATTTTTATTGAAAATTTTGACCATTAGCATCTATTTGACATAGGAAAAATACAATTTTAAAATAAGCAGAAGTTTTGGTTGAAGAATTTTAATTTTGTCAAAAAAACTGTTTAACTTTTGAGCAGAGGATATACATATAATAATATATAACCTGTAAGATATTTTATTCAATAATAATTTCTTAACTAAAATGAAGTAAATATAGCAGAATTGGACTTTTTATTTTCGGATAACAAATAATAAATAAACAAAATAAAACTTTAAATATTTCATATTTTTAATTGGATGTTAAATTAAATATCAAAACATTATCCGAGGGAAATAAAGTTACTAAGAACTAAATCCAAAATGGCTGAATAAGCACTGAGCAAAAAATAACATTCGTAAGTCAAAATACTACATTTAAACTTATATTACAGGTAATCATAAAAGTAGAAAATAATGAATATTAGTTATTAAATAATATTTTATTCGAAAATTGCTATATGCCTAAAATATGGTAAGGAAAAAATGTTGAGGTCTCAATGAATTTACACACTGTAGGTTACTCTCAGAAAAAAAAAATATGTTAAAAATGTTCCATCGGCATATTTATACCCTATTTTTAAGGTCACTTAGTTAACAGAAAATTAAAATTTATTTTGTCTTCCATTGTATCCCAAACCCTACAATCCCACATCACCACCCTTGAAGAATGGTGTCAAAATCACCTTTACTTTTCGTCATTTACCCATGACATCTTGCCCCACAGTTTCCTTTAATAATACCCCAATTATTATTCCTGTCAAACAGATCCGTTACCTAGGACTACATCTGGATAACGGACTGACTTTGAAGCCCCATACAAGACTAAAAAGACAGGAAACTGCTCGTCGATTCCGGCTATTACAACACATATAGACAAACGATCCAAACATTCAACAAATTACAAAACACTAATTTATATGTCTATAATAAGGCCTATCTGGAGTTGAGATTTTGGACTCCACTAAACAACATCGAATTCCTCTCGTATCCAATCTTTAGAGTCCAAAATCCTTCGTAAAATCCTTAATGCTTCTGACTTTGTCTCTAATGAAGTCTTCCATCAGGACCTCAATGTCCCATATGTTGCCGATTTGGCTTGAACCCGATAGCAATCCTTCCATGATAAACTTCCCAACCACCCAAACCCACTTGTTTTTAATACTGTTGTGAATATCAATAAATACATTTTTTAAAATAATAATAATATATTGTTAATTTTTCTTTTTAAAATTTGCGTAAACTTATTTTAAAAAGGAAAGTATATTTATTCATTCATTATAAAAGGTTCTAATATAATAGAGTATAAATCGAATACAACTAATGACTAATAAAAAGATAGAGCAAAATTGAAACTTACTTTAAGATACAAAAGAACTTTAAAGCATGAGAAAAATTTGAACATTCGTAGAAGTAATTTAAAATACGAACAACAATTATTTAAAGCATACATAAAACCAAAACATAAAACATTCATGAAAGCGATTTAACATAATCATATAAACAATACTAATTAATAATTTAAGAAACATATATTTATACAATATATGTTTAAATTAAAGATTCTTTGATCTAAAAGGCAGAAGTGGAATTTTCGAACAAAAAAGAAAATGGAGGGGTATGGAAAGCGAGATGGCAGGACCCCGGAAACATAACCTAAAAGCCAAGGCTACCTAAATATCAACATGTCATCTTCCGGAAACGAAAACCACCTATTATTCCTTCTATAATTAGTTTCCGAAAACCTTGGGTAACAGTACCCAAAATCCAAATACAAATATATAGATTACTGATAATACATTTTCGTAAAAAAAGAAAAAAAAAATCACGATACATTCTTTATAAAATTTTCTAAATTTTTCTGCAACTGATACTATCTGATATAAAATGTTGTAACCGGTTAACAAAATAATGTCCATATATGATTTAGTTTATATTTTTTATAGCCCACTGCGTCTGAAAATCATCCAGGTATAAACACTATGCACATGCGAATGTTTTATGATTATGCAAATATCTGAGAACATTTTGTTTAGTTTGTAAAGTTACGAATAATGAAATTTAAGGTCTTTATTTTAATTTTTCGCCTACAAATCCTAAACGGTGAACCCTAGGGAAAATTGTATAACAACACTAATTACCGCATGTTAAATTCGGCGTCGATTGAACACCATAAATTTTAATTCGGTTAAGAGGTGTAGGTTGTAAGCCACATACAGCTGGTTTTTCTTTGAGCTCCAATATGTAAAGTGCTATTAAGAACATACGTAACTTATCTTGGGATACTGCTTTCCAGTTTTTTACATGAAGCTCTTTCCCATATTTGTTGATTCTTGTATCCATCTGATTTTTTGTTTCCCACGTGGTCTCTTCTCCACTACACTGGCATTCATTGTTCATTGCCGAGGTAGAGGCGTCCTGATAGATTGCTTCGAGTCACATGTACTGCCCATCTTAGTCTCCTTGTCTCATGTCGTGAGATATTGATTGACCAGTCTCTGCAAACAGTTCACTGTTAGTTTTTCTTCTCTATATGTTAAGACTCTAATCCCAGATCGATCCTATAATGGTACAGAGAACTCTCCGTGCAAATCGCTGCATCCTGGGATACATGCTAAAGCCTAGGTACGTAGGATAGGATTTTATGTTTCATTCCGACGTGCACCCCACCATTTTCGAGTGATGTTCTTCTAATCACCTTTTCTAGAGCTAGGTTGAACAGCATTGGTGAGAGTCCATCTCCTTGTCCCAGACCTGCTCTGACTTCAAACGCTTCAGATATTTCTCTTTGTATCAGGACTCTGCATTTAGGATCATTCGTATACGCTTTTGTCAGTCTTGCCAACTTCCCTGGGATTACTTTCTCAGTCATTCGCTCATTCGTTACTCTATTTAATTAATTAGATAATTAGTAAGAGTTTTAGGACCGCCAGAAATGCGTTTCTGTCTTAAGCGTGGTAGAAAATAATTTTTGAAATAATATCCAGATACATGTTTTATGAACTGGGTTTTGTGCCCTTGACTCCGGTTCATAAAAAGTATTAACTCATTTCTGATTTCGATATTAATCAATTAACGACGTAGCATATTCAATTAGGCATGTTCAGTAATGCGAAGAAAAAAGAAAACCACGTTTATAAGCAACTTGACCCAAGAAAGTAAAGTTTGAAGATCCTTACTTAAGATCCGGATCGACACTAAGTAGTTCAAGGATAAGTTTGTTGTGGATACAGTCAAGAAACAAAACACATAAATAAATGTATAGCCATCAGTGCTAAGAAAGATTTGTACCATCAAAGTATTAAGGAAACAAGGATTAAATATAGATAAAGTATGTAAGTATTGTATGCATATGCATTTCCTAGTCGACTTTTCAAGCACTATATGTTAGTGTCGATTTGAAACGCTGAGTGTACTGTTTAATGAACTAAGTAGATTTCTTATTAGTGATGACAATGATAACTCAGAAGCATCTAGTATCACAATTTGGTTTTTAGATTTAAAAAAGTTGTGATCCCACATCAATGTTTTGTGTGTATGCAACTACCAAACAAAATAATAACGGATGAACGAGAAGGACATGAAAGAATAAAAGTATGACTCATCCTAAAATCAAAATCGACATATCATCTCAATTCATCTCTGTATTCGCAAACTAAACGTCACTTATTCGTTTACTCTAGCCCCAAGATAAGAGAAAAGGTTAACCTACCTAGGATAACATTGCCTATCTTACCTAGGATAACATTGCCTATCTTACCTAGGATAGCATCGCCTATCATACGTAGGATAACAAAAAGCATATTTATTACTTATTTAAGATATGTTGTAAAAATATCTAAAACTAGGAATCGGCATGATCAATAAAAATTATTTTGTAGGTTTCTATGTGTCATACCACTAGCACATTCACCACGTGTTGCACTACACCACGTTGTCACAAATAAAGATTTATCAAATATTGGTATTTAAAATTATGTACCCTGTTTTTTCGGTTATATACATATATACGGTTATACATACAACCGTTTTGTTTTTTAGTTTAGAATCCAATTATTTCTTTTATTCTAAGTTATAAAGATCAAAAAAATATGATCATTGTTAATTGTTTCTTTTACCTTTTCTCTCCTCATTTCTGCGACTAAAATATCTAAGATTATCCGAATCGTGTTGTTCCATTCCAAAAGTATTGGTATGAACAGATGTTAATGTTTCAAAGGATTTAGAGTGACTGACTAAATATTAAGAAGATGGAAATTTATGGTAGAAGGTCGCATACATACGTACCAGGTCAAACATGTTGGTAAATTAACATGTGATGGCAGTTGAGTCAGTGTTGGTATATCGGTTGTAAATAATACTATTCTAACATTTTTGTGTACATAGCATTAATTTGCCGATAACACTTTTCTTAATGCTAGTAAATTTTAATCTAAAATCATATCCAGAGTATGATAGTGTATAGCAGTATAGCAGTAGTAGTGTAATAAGTGTATAGTAAACATTAGTGAAAATATATAAGTGAATGAACAGATCAATAAGATAGAAAACATACGGCCATCTCCGTAAATTATTATATTTTATAAGATAATAAATATTTTAATAAAATACATTAGATTATAATATTTATTACAATTATAATAGATAAATTATACATAAATTACAGAACGATATAATTAGTTAGAAAATAAAATTAAAATAATGAGAAATAGGTATAAGAGAATAATATTTGAAAAATATAGTGGGATAAATAAAATATATAAGCAAATTAACTGAATGTAGATACAA
>NW_027108122.1:1250195-1309316 GCF_000696795.3 Halyomorpha halys | reverse complement strand
TATATTATATATATGTATATATATATATACCCATACCCGCACACCATAGAATATATCTAATCAAGAAAAACTGCATGACTAAGCTTCTCTTATCAGCTCTAATTTATTTTTCTTCTGAAATCAGAGATAAGTTAGCCAATATAGCACTAATCTAGAATGATTCATAGAGAGTCTATCAGTTAACCAAGAATTTATCTATTTAATATATTGAAATATGGGACTACTTTTGTTATTATATCAGATTAATTTCAAGAACATTTTATGAACATTATTCTTTGTATGAGTTTTGTATCCCCCACATCGAATAGGTCCTGGTCCTTCTGCTACATTTATTTTTTTGTTTTTATCAGTATTTTAAATAACTTATAGTTTCAGAATAATTTTGAAATTAGAACTGAAAAACAAATTTCTAAATTTTTTCTTTGGCTATACCTATCGTAGTTTCTCAGACAAGTTAAGCTAGATTCTTACTAATCTAGTTGAAGAAGAAATAACGATTAGACAAGAATACAATTGGTTGTTGCAATAACTTCGGCTCAGTTTGTAATTGCGGGACACAACTACATGTACAGTAGTTCACCAAGACAGGTTTTTAAAAATTATTTCTGTCAACTTAGGGAGAGTAAACATGTATTAGTTATAAATATGTTTAAAAGTTAATGATTTTTTTGGAATATATAATTTAGTAATTATTTCGGGTGACCTATTCTCAGCCTAGTCAGTACAACCTCCTCTCTACGGCATTTGGGACTGGAGGTACCCCAGGGCTTGACATCATATTTAATAATTTTCAGTTTACCCCTTGGGCTTTCATGCCACAAATATTGTCATTTGTTTTTGACTTCCTTTTCAAGAGTTTTGCTCATTTCTGAAGGAGATAAAAATGCTTTACCTCACATAAGGGGAACATAAGTGGAAAAAGATTTGTTTCTATTTATTTACTTATTTTTATACCTATTTATTACTGTATTTATCAATAATTTTTATATAATATGTTTTATATACATGGCTGTTAAAAAAAAAAATATTTTTTTTTATTTTATGTAATTTTTTCTAAGATTTTAATTAAATAGTACTTATGTGCAAAAAAAAATTTTTTATGTATCTATATAGTTATTTTATTCAAAATATTTCTGATTTATATTTTATGTTTTAATTTTATTCCAGTTTTTAAAAGAGGGAGAAAAAAGAAAGATGTGTTGGTTTGAGGGAGAAAATTTTGAGGGAAAAAAGTATAGAAAGGAAAAATAAAAGAATAAAAATATAAAACAAAAAAAAAATCATGTATTACTAGGTATAAATATGCTGTGTATTTGAATAATTACCTATTTATTTGTTCATAACCAATACGTCCACATATGTCATGTCCAATAAAACACAATTAAAAAAAAATCTGCTTTCTATAAAATGTTTCTCGGAAGCACTCACGCTTCTCTTGCAGCGTGATCGGCTAGTTCATTCCCTGCGATTCCTACATGGATTGGAACTCATATAAATGTGACTGACATACCCACATTGTGTAGAGTGTTTAAGTAAAAATGGACGCAGGAAATTTTCGGATGCTCTGTATACATACAATCTAAACCTTTTAACGAGCTTAATGAGTCAATAAATTATTGTTATGTTGTGCTTCAAAGACAAACAGAAGTGAAGTGCTGCTGCTATTGTATTGAGTTCGACAGTCAATATGTTGCATAGTTTGTGGAGTTTAGTTTTGTACGTTGAGTCATTAGTTACAAAGGATGATGCTGCTGATTGGTTTTATTTTGATCCATCTGTATAGATTATAAAGGATTCGGCCATGTTTTGAATTAGACGAGAAAAATGGGCTTTATATTCAACTTATTCGGTATTATTTTTCGAGTATTTGGACAGGTCTAGAATAGTTTTTGGACGTTGGAAGGTCATGGTCAATGGTTGTTTTCGGACTTGTCCATTGTTAGCGTTTTGAGAAAAGCGATAGCCGAGCAGAGTGTTGAATCTGATAACGGAAGTGTTGAATTTTGTTTGTCGAAAAGGAATAGAAAGTTTTAGATTAAAAATATATTTATGTGTCGGATGTTTTGTCTGTGGATATAATTATCTGTAGTTTATGGAATTAAAAGTATTTGTAATACAATTACAAGTAATGGTTCCCTAATATGAAAATGATATCCAGTTTGTTAACATATTTTTACTTAGGGTTTATTTCTTTTATATGTTTTCGATGATGCTGAAAATAAATTTATATATTTTATCATCGCGCGCTTACGTATTGATTTAACTTTTTGGGGAAAAAGTTTAGTTACTTTAGTTATTTAAAAAATAATTAGTAAGCTCATAAAAAATAACATCCTGTTAGCTATTATTATTTAATTAAATAAAAGTATTAATGAAGTAAATTATTGAAATTCTTTTATTTAATTAATGGTATTTACTTAAAGGTTTGACTAAATATTTTATCTAATTAAATTTCCTGTAATGTCTGCTGATTTCCACTGAAACTTGAGATAAACTAACCCCATACGGATCATTCTCATTGGAGTTCGAGACTCAAATTAGCATAAATATCAATCACTTGGTGGAGTGTTATAAAGTTATAATTTGACAACAGTGATCGACCGTTTGCTCATTCTGTCTTGAGTAGTGACTTTATATAAGCGAGTGCACGCCTACCCGCCATATTGGATTAGTGCTTGGAAGCTAGATAATAAATAATAAAATAAAAAAATTTCCTCAAGCTCTAAAACCGATAACGATAAAATAAAAGTTTATTTTTGAGCAGTGAGTCACTATTGAAAAGCATTTATTGTTTACAAGCACTATCCGCTGAACCAGGAAAATTCAAAACTGATTCTAATATCACGTTCCGAAATTTTACCAAAACGTCCAAATACGGATTCTGAATCCAAGTCTTCATCGATGAAGACCTGAAACTCAGGTCGAAACGTAGGCATAAAATAAATAAATATGGTTTTGTTTATTCAGATGAAGACCTGAAACTCAGGTCGAAACGTCGGCATAAAATAAATAAATATGGTTTTGTTTGTTTATGTTGTTCTTTGCTGACCGCACCCCCCGAAAAACTTCTCCAATCATTAATCTACGGTCAACTATCTACACCTCAGATATTGTTTTGGTTTGGCAAATTCATTAAGAAACAATTTGCTTCAGAGAAACACAAACGTTTCTATTTATAAAACATTAATTAGATCAGTACTAACTTATACCCTTGTCGCTTGCGGATGTTAATAGATTGGTGTTATTTGAGAGGAAAATGGTGATAAGAATGTTTAGTCCTGTAAAGGATGGTGACCAGGATTCACAAAACACGATAAAAAGCTGTATCACATTTACTTAGTGCCAGATGAGGCACAATACGTTAACTTCTCAAGAGTGTGGATAGATGGGCGTGTCTCAGGAAAGGATGGTGACTCACCAATTAAGAAGCTACTGTTTGGGTGTGTGGATTGAAAAAAAAAAGAATGGATCGCCACGACTGAGTTAGGCAGACCAGGTAGAAGTCCTATGACGACACCTGAAGAGTAGATGCAGCAAGATTGAGTGGAATGGAGGAATTGTCTCGGTTTGGCAAAGACCCACTCAGCAATACAGGGATACAGTACTTGTGATCATCGTAATATAAAACAATTATATAAAAGTTTAATAATTTTTGAAAGAACCAATTTTAAATAATGTTTTAAGAAGACGGGAAACAAATTTGGATTGTATTATGTCGTTATCCTAACGTTACAAAGCAGTTTTTGATGTATACACTACTCCTGGATATTGTATAAAGTTTGATATGAATTGTAATAATAAATGGAATAGGAAATTAAGCCAAAATATAGTTTTAATAACTAAATTCATTGCGTGACTCACTATAAAAGTGATAAAAGTGTATTAATAGTGTTTAAAGAGAAATAATTTTGACTGTGGTTTTTAATGGATATTTGACTTATTAGATATAAATGTTTTGACCTGGGCAGAATAGCCTGTATGAAGTTTTTGGAGTGGTTAAATTATATGTTTCATAGTGAATTGAGATTGTCCCTGAAGATGGCCGAATTGGCCGAAACGTTGGACGTGTAAAAGAAATAAAAGTTTTGAGACTATAATTTGGATAGGTTTTGAATTATTAGTATTTGTTTAAAATTGTTAAAATCCATATTCATAATAAAAGCTGTTTGTGATAGATAGTCCTTGAGGATGACTGAATTGGCCGAAACGTTGGAAAAATAGATGGTTTTGAGGCTAAAATTAGATAAAATTTAAACAAAGTTTTATAGTTAATGACGACATATTAATTAATTTTGACAAGCAGGAGTAATAATGAATTAATGAGAAGAAAAAAAAAGAAGATCCTAAAGAACAAGAAGAAAAAAATAAATAAGAAAATAAATCTCACAATTAAATATTGCATATACATTACTTTACTATAAATTATATATAATAAAATCTCATAGCTTAATGTCTGACAATGAGATGAAAAATGAATAAATAAATATGAAATTAAAAGCAGCAGATAAAAAAAAGTCCAAGATACTATAAAACAGTTTAATTTCCTAACGAAAATTAATATTCCACATCTAAAAAATTTAAGTTTTTTTGACAAATTAAAAATCTACATAAAAAAAAAAGATTTAGTATATTTGAAAACATAAATTTTCCTTTGTAAAATAGTCGTTACAAATCAATATTTTAAATCAAACTTGACTTACCTACTTCATATCTTTCCATAATAATTTTTAAATAACAACTCTCCTAAAGTGGACATATTGACTTTTAATAGAAAAATTGATTGATTAACTAATTGACGCGCTTAAATTCATATTCGAACATCGTACGGATATTGCAAACAAGAACACTTTTTTGCATGCACATTAACAGTGATATAACTTTTAACTTACTAACTGTGAAGTTGAATGATTAAATCACGGGAGCACTAATGTTAGAATCATGACTTCGAATCACATCACCCGACTCCCAACGTTCCCACGGGAAGTTAAGACTGAAAGCTCCTGTATAAGTGAAACTATGTTTAAATCTTGCAACATGAGAATGGTAATTATTCGAAATTTGTATTAGAATTGATAGATGTTTTTTAAAAATCAAAATACATTTCTTCCAATGAATATTACGCTAAAATAAAAAATCTAGTACCCGCATTAAACAACATAAAATCCTACTTTGAGTTGATATTAATCCTTGCTCGTTTCAAAACGACAACTTCTTTACTATTCCCGATGAAAATGCTTCCTCATACTATAATTTCACTAATTACTTATGTAAAAAAAAAACTATTACAATTTTTCTCGTGTTTCCATGGTTATTACGTCAAAAGCCAAAAGTAAGACTATAGGCGTAACCACCATGGAAACGCAAAAACATTTATTCTTTCCTTCAGTCGATTATCGAATTCTTTCTATTTTTATATCTATTCATTTTTAATACAACTACTAACAATGAGAGGTGTAGTTCAGGAAAAGCTATTTTGGAATATTTGGTATTTAATCCGTGTAAAACTATTTCACTCAGAATAAGAGCTAGCTTACAATTAGCATGTTTCCAGAAAGAAATCATCAATCAAATAAGTTCATATATTTTTTTTTTCTTTGGGTCCAAAAATCTAGGGGGATCTCCTTCCTCCCCTCTGCTTACGCCCTTGTAGTGATAATTAGTTAGTCGGACTCAAGGGAACCTAAAACGTGTGTTTCAGTTGAAAACTAGAATTCGAAATTTTTCACATTCGCAATACATTCCCTAAATATAAGTTCACCCTAAATCTCAAACAAGAAGTCATGTTAAGAGCGTTTATATAATAAATGTTGACATGGAAGAAAACAACTTTTTTCTGCAGTTGGAGGGTACTGTGAGGCTAATAAGACAGTTAATAAGTTAGTTGCTGGTTCAGATGAAGTCCTAATAAATTAATCTTAACAATTAAACCAGTGGGGAACCATAAGTATAATTACTAACGAGTTATATCGATCCAATACAAATTTTACTAAGGGAATTTAGTTTTATTTATTAGTTCTTTCGCCAAGACGATTAATATAAGCTCAAAATATCATAGCTAATTCAACAAATCGAATTAATTAAACCTAATAATACTTAAAATTAACGAGAAAACATAGCTGACTTCAAATATAACAAGTTCAATAATGCTGATAAGTTGCAAAAATAAAGTTGGCACAAATAGAAAATTAAACCGCAAATAAAATGGCATGTCGGAGTAATATCAGATTTGAGGGAAATAGATTCGACCTGGGGGGGGGGGGAGAACGGCACGTGGGGACGATGACCCCATGACGTCACCAACCCGAAGACCAACCCCCGAGGACCTAATGACGTGGAACATGCGATAACCCACCCTCAGCTTCTCAAGGTTCGGTATCTGCGGTCTGCCGTACCTCTCTCTGTCATATCCATCCAAAGGGGGTGGGTTGGGGGTATTATATTACGGAAATTTATCTCTATATCACCTAAGCTTCATATATAGCAAAGTTATTACAAGAATTTGCTTTTTGTTTTAGTCATAGATAGAATATTAACCATATTTAACTCCATACTCTTTCTCCTTGATCTCTTGTTTTATATATACTCTCTGTACACAATAATTTATAGACAGAAAATGAACTGTAACACAAACAATATCCAAATCATAGAAGTCAGCTAATCCCAATAAACTATGTGCGGCCAACCCCTACTTTTGGAAAAGAGGGTCCCTTTTAAAATCTCCGAAAACTTGGTGGCTTAAAAGTCCATTTTGAGTCACTTTTATAATACAATTTCTTTTTTAAGAAATTTACAGTTTTTAGCTGACAAAAAAACACCAACAAAGATAATTCTATCAGTTAATCCTCACAAAAATATAGTCCAGACCCTCACTCGGCCTACCGGTTGAAAATTACTGCTTTAGACAGAAGAGGTACGGTTCAATATGGAAAAAGAAGAAACGTAACGCAGACTTATAGCTATTAATAAAATAAATATTGGCTTTTATAAATTCAAAAATGAGCAGGTTGGCTCAGTGAGGTTCTGTACTACAAAACCTGGGACAACACTATGGGTTCGGGGACCTACCCAGCTTCTATAAAAAGGGTATTTTCAATTGAGGAAACATCTAGTGGTTGAGTGTGATCTTAAAAAAATCATATTGATAAACCGTTGTTCAAAAAACTACAGTTCTACACAAAAGATTGAACTCCTGACACTTCATGCGTTGTAGTGTTAAAGAGTTTAATTTTTAATAAATACAACATCTACTCGTAGATTAAAACACAAATATCCTTTGATCCTTATCTCTAGCTTACCTTATTTTTCTTTAACGTTTCGGCACTCAGACCATATAGTATCAAGGAGACGTCTAAAATATTTATACCTTTACTTTCAATTCACTCATTACGCTAACAATATATTTCTTCTATCATACCTTCAAATTAAATTGTCCAATTAATTTAAAAAAATTCTTCCTATTGCAGGCCAATTGCACAAGTTAATTATCTTTAAAACAAATATAATTATCGATTAATATCTCAGTTTCTTTCTATACATTTCTGAAAAATATAGTTACCTCCTTGCAAGTATTTATAATCTTATAGCATTAATAAACATTTTTAATAATTTTCTTTTTCTACAATTACCTCAGATCCTACAATCAAAACCTAACTTCACGAGATTAGGACTCAATTTATAGTTATCAACTTGTATCAATTTGTAGTGCATAATATATTTAATCTTTCGCTTGTATCAATACAATTAATAATTTTCTATTTTGTATTTCTAAAATAAATAATTTAAAAACATGTTTGCATTTGTAAACTTAAACCAACATTCATCTCATTTCTAACATTTTTAATTATTAAAATATGAAGAAGATGGTTAGGGTTGCGGCTAAAAAGAATAAAACAGTTTTCAACTATTTATTATCTAATGTTTCGCCTCACTTTGTACAAGAGACAAAAACCAAGTCTATTTAGCTATCATCTTGAACAGCACTCATGAAGATCTACCAAGTGGAATATTGGATAATAAATAGTTGAAAACTATTTTGTTCTTTCTGACCCCCCCCCCTACCATTTTCTTAATATTTTAAATTATACGGTCAACTATTTAAATACATAATTTTTATGTATTCATAGTTTCTACGATTTTATTGATATTTTTATTAAATATTTTAATTTTTTCGGTCTGGATAATTTCCAATTTACTCAGAACTTCAGAATATCTGTAGCTTGAGTTTTGTTCATCTTATTTAAAATTTATTGTATATGTTTTTAGCAATAAATATGGCCTCTAAACTTTCACATTTTCTAAATCAAGTTTGTTTAATATAATAAAACATGTTGTTACCAATGCTATTTTTATTAGGTTCTTTTAATGTTATTATTATAGTATATACCAAAGTCTAAATTTAATAAAATTACCAAAAGTTAAAAAAGAATACGATTGCAATAATCTAAACTTGAAACAGCACTGGACCTTTTGCGATGCCCGAAACCTTAACTGTCGTTGACAAGACTGATAGGACAGCAGAGCCACAAACATTTCCCTTATCGGGCTTCTGATTGGCTGGATACGTCATCCACACGTGCGATCACACGTGTCCTCTGACATCACCCCACCTATCATAACAGACACTCACCAGATAGTCAGGGGCCCGTCACGGCTGTTGTTCCTTTTTTTTCTACTAATGATTCAGCACCCTCACAGAAACATAAGTAGTAAGCAGTATTTCCGATACTACTATTTCATCTTACTATTTAAACATCATTTCACTATCACACCTGTGTGTCTCCTCCCATTAATGAATAAAGTGTTGGAGAACATGATGGTTACAAGCCTAATCCTTTCGAGAGCGAGCCACCCACGGCTGAACGGATCCACAAAAAGCAGGGTCATGCAGGATGTTATACTCTTCCTTTTTGACCTAACTTCTGCCTTCGATAGCGTTTGGTAGTTAAATGTTCTCTAGCAATTACAAAATTATAAGGCTACCCGCAACGTGTACGGCCTCTTGAAGATCCTTAACGATGCTAAAAACGAATCTGTCGACGAATTTTCTTAAATAAAATCTTATAAAACCTACACTTGTAAGTCAAATAAATAATCTTTATTAGTTTTATTTATTTTTTCTTTATTTATTGATATTTACAACTGTATAAAAAATAAAAGTAAATTTGATCATAAAGACATAATGATAATGATGTGATACAGCATGTAGAGAAACTACCCAGTAGTAGCACTCTAAAAACATTTTACAATATAAGGTCACGAGGCCATCTTCTTTTCAGGCGCCTCGGAGGATTGCCATAAATAGATGAGGAAGCAAGGTTAGAAACTAGTGGGTTTGGGTGGTTAGGGAGTTTGTAATGGAAGGAATGATATCGGGTTCGGGCTAGATCGGTTACATAAGGAACATTTATGTCTTTATGGATGGTTTTATTAGTAACAAAATAAGGAGCATTGAGAATTTTACGAAGGATTTTGGATTGTAAGAATTGGATATGAGAGGAATTCGAAGGTTTAGTGGAGTCCCAAAACATTTGACTTAGTAGAGTTAAAAAAAATAATATAAAAAGGAAAACAGCAATGTTAGGTATTTCTTTTAATTATATTAAAGTTCACTAGTTACTTCAATATAGACACTAAAAACAATAAATGTATGCACCTGTGGATGAGGTGATGCCTCCAAAACTTTGCAAATAATTAATACTTCTAAATAAGGAACATGTTAACAAGGAAAATTGTTTCAGAAAACCCCACCAGATAATATTAGAAATCTTCATAGATATTTTAAATTATAAGAAAAAGCATTGCATAGGCTATACAAGGTTCAGAAGAAGATTAACTTTTTAATTTTTTTAAAAACAATTTGCAGGCAGTTGCTGGAGCAGCAAGGCATTATTTAATGAAGAATAAGAAGTATATTTAAATATTATTTACAAACCAACTATTTGTCACATTGGACTTAAATAAGATGCTTGGTAATATAAGAAAAGCAAAAACTAAATGCTATTGTTAGATATTCCACTCCAAGATCGTAGACAGTACTATAAAGACAAATATAGACGGAGGCTTAGTCAAATAAGGAAACCTACCGGACAGAATACCAAATATGTTACGAATAGCTTTAACTATGAGTTGAGAGGACCCGATCTTCCTTGGGAGGTAAAAAGATAGGAGGTTGGGGGATAATGAGAGACTAGCGGTAGTGAGCAACTGAGTCAGCGGTGTTGGGGGTCGGCCTTGTTTGGGTAACGTCCTTGTTTGGAATCCGGGGAGAGGGCAATATGTCGTCAAGGAAGTCATGTAGTAACTGCATGTTTATTAAGTCGAAGATACTTGATAGTTGAGGACGTAATAGCTGACCATGTAGGTACGAGAGTCCAGGTGTTTTAGTATAGGTTCTATTCCCAACTGATTAATTTATTGAAGCCCCCCAGAAATGGAAATTGACATTCCCGCATTGACTTTGGTGCGGCATAGGTCCTTAGAACAAAATACTATAAAGTATTAGTTATCTAACAGTTTAATATTCTGCAAATTCCTACCACTTAGCCGTACGAAGAGTAAGACAAGTATTAGATATAATAAAACACCCAACCATGTAAATCAAGCTCTAGAGTGTTACTCCTAAATTAAACCCAGTTTTGTTGCTATCGGAATTATTTGATATACAATTCCGTTTCATAATTATTCTAGAAATAACAATAATAAATATATACATTTGAAGAAGAGAGCTAGTTAACTTCAGGATCCAGTAGTTTGTTATGCGGAATGGTATATCTCACACGCCGGCTGCATTTAAGATTTTCTTTTTCAAACAATTGCTAATACATTTTTACAATTATATTTACACACTCAGTTGAAAGTAAATGAATATAACGATTTTTTTTTTTATTTATTTAGTAACCTCCTTCCTTCACCTTTTATTTTTTACTACATATACATTAATAAAATATTCTTCGCGACGTTTCGGACTGTCCTTATAAACGGACCATTAAAAATGGATCCAAAGATTAAATGAAAAATATCAGGAAAGAAGATAAACGGAAAAAGAAACAAAGAACTTAATTAAACATTAGCTTATAACTAGGGAGCGGGTGGGGTATATGAATTAGTACTAAATGAACAATGCATCATTATAATCTATAATTTTAAAGGTAATTAATTATGAAATATAAAACAATATATAAATATTTTGTGGGTAGTGGATAGTGATAAATGTGTTACAGTCGCAGTTTAATATGGCAAAATTCAATTGGAAAACTGCACCAAAAAATCCATCAAATATCTATTGCAGGATATTGATTCAGAAAACAAATTAGGGGGGCACAAGATATAATTATAATGGTATAAATTATGCAAAACAATCAATAATAATTAATTTAGTTGTAAAGAAAATGAACTTTGGCTATTTTTCAAGATGTTTAATAAACCTTTAATGATGTTTAGTAAAACAGTACACTCAGTGATAAATACCGATTCGTAACAATGTTTAGAATCAACATCAAAAGAAAGGCGGGCAGTCCGAAACGTGTGGAATATTTTGTTAAATAAAAAAATAAAACGTTCAAGTAAGAAGGATACCAAATAAGGTTTTAATTTTTCTTTGAAATATTAAAATAGATATAAATAATACGTATTATCTATTGCTTCATTGTGATATAAATTTCCTTTTATAATTTTCCTTAATGCGTCATAAACGTATAATTAGCAGGAACATTATGTGAGTTAAATTTAGTGTATTCCTCAACATGGTCCATTGCCCGTAGGGATAAATTGTTTTTAATATCTTTGAGATACTTAGATCAAATATTGACCAGGAAAATAAGTCTGGAAGTTTTGGACGTAGTCGCCGAAGTTTTGGCAAACTTCAAGGTTGCAAAACTTCTGCAGTCGCTCTACAACTTCCTAGCTCCGAGCGACTTTACAGAATTGACTTGACTCGCCTTCCGCGTGTTCCAGGGATACTATGAACAATGGAAAATAACTCTAGTAGCAGTGTGCTGATTATCAGGTATCATATATTGAAGATTGTAAATTCAACATAAAAATGTAAACTATTTTTATTTCTGTTTTGACCGCAACCTTGACCATCTTCTTATATATCTACATAAAAATGTTTAGCAAAAATTCTGGTTTTAAAAACAACCTTAAAACTTTGGGAGCTATTTAATTCAACTTATAGTGCATTTATTAAACAATATTTCGTAGTTCTATTATTTAATTTTTCCAATCCATGCCCTTGGGTATTTCACAGCCTTCCGTTTAAAAAAAATATAATGACATCAGATTACGATAACTATTGCCAACACAAGTGTGAAGGCTGGATAGCGATGACGTATTGCGTGATAATTGTATTAGCATGTAACTCGACATAACTACTTCCTAATACCAGCTAAGTTACCAGGAGTTGTAATGTTTTATCGTTTCCCATGGACACTCTGTAAGCACTAATCCTGGAGGACAGGACAAAGCTCTTTGATCAGACAGTGGCTACATGTATCTGATTGCTGTCTATACAAGTCAAAGGGTGAAAGGGATGCCTTGCCTTCCCTATAGCCGGCTTTACTGCCAGGACTCAGAGGTTTAGAGCCCATCAACATCAGCAGAATGCAAATTGGACGTTACAAGCCGAACCCTTACCCCTGCTGCCAGCTAATTCTTACTTTAACGACAAGTAACCCTTAAGGTCAATCTTCTCAACATAAACGTCCCAATAAAGTTTTCAATGATAGTTACAATCCTATTATAAAAATTATCAGTCTTTTACTCTGATGAATGAAACGAATTTTTGATCATACATGAATACATGAATTAAATTAATATTTGATCATGTTTACTAATAATTTAGTGAATAATTAATTGTTTTTTATCTATTAAGATATTATGAAGGGCATCGTCCGTGTTAGGAATTTTACAATTTGTAACACAACGTTTCGGGGCCATTCTCCCTTGTTTAGGCCTACTAGTAACTCTAGTCCTTATCAACATGGCAATATTTTAATACAACATTGCTCTCTACTTTGTCAAATGTACAAAATATGGGAATATCAATTTTAGACCCTTCTGTCTCTTATTTTAGGAGTAATTGTAGTTGA
Organism: Halyomorpha halys; assembly: GCF_000696795.3. Taxonomy (NCBI): domain Eukaryota; kingdom Metazoa; phylum Arthropoda; class Insecta; order Hemiptera; family Pentatomidae; genus Halyomorpha; species Halyomorpha halys. The sequence goes on along the minus strand of NW_027108122.1, from coordinate 1,296,228 downwards.
ATTAACTAGGGGAGGCGACATACCCGGGATCACTGATTTTAATGAAACTTTTTTTTTTATTAACCAATGCCCCCTAGGAGCAGAGAAAAAATATTTCACATAATTTTAGGAATTTTTACATTATAACTCAATTCATAATACTTGTTTACATAAGTTCGATTTGTACCGTTTTGGGCAGCCTAGACAAATCTAAACCCTTTTGTATAGATAACTGGAGTCGTGTTGGTGTTATAGCTATTTTCGTGATTTCCTAAAACAAATCAAAAGCATCACCAATAATGCGAAAATTTCGAACAAAATTTTTTATTATTTCATTACTATGAAAATTTGTACACTAGAGTATTTTGGGGTACGAAAAACGAATATCAACTTTATTTCTAAATCAAAAATATTTTGTCCCATTTTGCTAAGTCAGTCCACCTAAATTGTTTTATATACTATTATAGCTTAGTGGGCATAATATACCAATCGGTTTGCTTTCGGATATAGAATAAAAAAAGTATAGTCAATTGTATTAATTGAGTTCATGTGTATACAAAATCACAAAAACTAAAAATAGCTTCATACATAGTAAAATGAAAAAAGTTTCTTTAAGAAAACGGAAGTAAGTCCGTTTTTAGCGTCCTCAAAAGCTCCTTATATGATTTTTTATAAAATGCAAAAAAAAAAATCTACCTAGTTAGTATATTATGAAAATTCTTATTTAAGTGATTTTGGGGATCTTCGTGTTTGTTTTTATTGAATAACTATGAGGTGGAAAAAACTGCCCCAATGAATGTCATAATTACATACATTTTAAGGCACTTGAATTCAACTTTGACATCAATTTTGTTTTCCATCAACTTTAAATATGTTTTCATACAGACTAAATAATGCAAAACATGTTGTTACCGTATTTATTGAACAAAATATTAAGTGAAATATTTTGTGACGAAAATTGGATAGTAAAAATCACATTTCAGAATTTCTTCAAACATTACTTAAAAATAATTAATTTATTGAAAAGTGATTGCAACTAACAGGCCTCACAAATTTTGCCTAATTGATAGCTACGAACGACATCTGTATGCATTATGATTACAGTATAAGCGACTTTATTAATTACAATTGTTGATGATATTATAATAAAGATTTGATTTTTGTCCTAATCTTAAAATAAATAATCTTGATTTGCACTCCAGTTTACAAGGAAGGGTCAACAATACTTCCCAAATAAGGTATGCGTCACTCATCAACGTACTCCGTCATTTTCGTGACTCAAGTAACCATTGTGTCCATGATTAAACAGATAATTGTCACATTTCCCGGTCGTGACCTATGTTCCAAAGTAATTTTAAACAATTAATTACAATATTAAATTATATATACCGATGACAGGGCAATCTTCTAGTTTCTCCCTAAGCTTTTACCAACGATTCCTTAAACTAAACCAAAAGAATTAACGACTTGCGAAGTAAATTTAAAATGATATATATAAATTTATAACTTTACGAAAAATGAAAAAAAAAATTAATCAAAATGTACAAGTTAAGTAATTTTTTTTACTAAAAATAAGACCAATGGGATGTAGAAGTAATAATTTCAAAATTATATCACTAATTGCTCTTTTGCTATCACCAAATAGAACATGAAAATACTTGTTAGGCGATGTAGGAGGTATTCCAACATAATAGAATAAAAAAAAATTATAATCGAACTTTACGACCTAGATTTTTTTTTCTTTTTCATATATTAACCAAGCATTAGGTCGAGTCCTATATAAACATATGATCACAAGTATATCATTTATATGGCAGTATAGGACTCCAATGGGAGTCTTGGCCAAAAAAAAATAAATATCAATTATATCACTAATGTATGTAAATATTTATATTCATAAAAATATTATGTTATGTAAAAATGTAGTATGTTATGTATCCATTATTATTATATATAATGTTATGTATCCATGATCAAGGTATGTTTAAAACGCCTTTAGAGTTATGAATTCGATGTTTATAAAATGATCCCCAAACCCTAATTGGAATGACTATTTATGACTTATAGAGAAGACAGAGGGGTCCCACAAGGACGAATGATGTGAACATTGATCCCTGTTACTATTTAGGAACACGGTCCCAGAGCGCCTGAGCCGCGGCTGACTCACCGCTCGATAGGTCCTTGACAGAGGTGGAGCTTCTTCCGCTGCTATTTGTTATACATTTAAAATAGCTTTTATATATAAAAATATATCACTTATTTATGATAGATGATCTTAATATCAAGATTTGTAGAGGGCATAAGTCCGTATTTACGAACTGGAATGCGTATCGGTAATTGGTATTGGTTCAGATATTTCAAGTCCGACAACTACATTGGAAGCCATTTAAGCACTAGAAAAAAAAAAAAATTCCTTCATAAAAAATTTATAAATGGGATTTATATATGAAAAAGTCAAAATATGTAAATAATTATATGTTACTAATTAATACGTTTATAAAAAAAATAATATATAATTGTTATAGTTTTTTTAATTCACCATCCTCATCTTTCTCAATAATTAGTTTGCAAATTTATTTTTGAAACTTCAATCTAATGACCATTACATTAGGAACCATTCTACTTACACAAAAGTTTGCTCAATTTACATTGGTATAGTTAACTTTCGTAGCATTAATTATTTATTTTATGCGTCCCTTTAAATAATTGAGAATTATTTGTGTTGTAATTTTTATATTAATTACACATTGTTGTATTTTTCTAACTTAAAAAAATTTAAATTGGATAAAAAAAAAATACTAAGTGAAAAGGGGAATTAAATCTATACTGCTACAACCCATGTGTTAGAAGCGCAGTAATATTACTAGACCAATGGTGGTGCAAGGAGGTGATTTTGTCAAAATCAGGCTTAACCGTCTGATTTTTACACAAGAGAGGAATACGGACTAAAGTATGTTAACACAGTGAAACATTTAAAATAATATTGGCTTACAATTTTTAAAAACAACACTAAATGCTCCTAGGAAACATAAACTTGTATAAAAAGTATAAACCATATGATACTTTTCAATTTAAAAAAATTATATATTTTATTTAAACTGATGTTAGATTCAACAACTTATTAATTTTAATGATAATAATTTTATTTAGATAAATTACACTAATTCCTTTGTTAACAACCATTAATAGTTTAAAATATATCAATAAATTGTTATTGAAAAATTTTAGACAATAAGTGCTTTTAGAAAGTTTAAGTAAAAATTTTAAAATTTACAATGTCAATATTTTAATAATTTTTCATTATAAATACTGAACTATATGTTAGTTGGTAAGATCACTAACTCTTTATTTTTTTCGATATTTTTATATATCGATATTAATATTTCGAATTTTCAATGAAAAATAAATAAATTTTACATCGTTCATCATTTATGTACCATAAAAATTCCATATTTTATGCAACCATTACATTTTTGTACTCATAATTTCTTTTTTAAATTTTTATCTATAGCTTTACTAATTACTGTATGCATTTGACTTTCCCATCTTTCCACAGATTCAAAATCCTTCTCGAATGTTCGGCCTAAACTCTAATCTAAAAATTAATTTAATACATTCTTTGAACCAGCTGTTATTCTTGCTTCCTCTAAAGGTATAAATTTTTCTAAACGGTAATTTTCATATTTTAAAATTTTTAGAACGTGATTTACATGTAACTAACTAACTATAAGCTAAGAAAGGACCATTTTCTAATTAAAAATTAAAAATGATTATTATGAAAATCACTATACCTAATTTTTATTTTGTTTAGTATTTGAAGATCAAAAATTTACATTCTTCTGATCTTTGATGAAGCAACAGAACATGTTATAAAAGAAGAAGATTTACCATAGTTGCTTTTATTAAAAATCATTAAGATTAAATAGAATTTTAGATTACATATCCATAGTTCCATATCGCTATGTTAATATGTCAAGTACGATTTCAGTTTTAAAGAAAATATTTACATTTCAAGGCAATCATTCATATGATCCCGAACACTGTAGATCCGACAACGCTGCTCAACCTCATCTGAGCGGTAGACTGGTTTCAGGTACTTACTGTACAAACCCTCAGTGCATATCTTAATGGAGGAAGTTGGAAGCCAATGGAACCCACTTCGATAACCAGAGGCGTCGGTTTTCGGGACGCCAATAGAGGATGAGATAGTGGGTGCTCTTCTTCTCAAAGAATATGCTAGCTTGACTTTCAATTTTATCATACTACTTCCTTAAATATTTAAGTCATGTTTGTATCATTGAAAGATCCTAACAGAGATTAGAGAGAGGGATTTTGGCGGGATGGTCCCAAAGGGACCGAATTAGATGCGGTATGGTCACTATACTTGGGTCAGCTAGAATTTATATTGGAGCAATCGGACCCTCCAAACGAATCTTAGCATTATTACTGAAACAAAATGGGGGAACAACCTCTAGGGAATGGCCAAATGAGAACTTCCCTATCTAAAACTAACTCAGCCTACTCCAATTGGAAGGAAAAAAATCTACATTATTATTTAAGGCCAAGTCCTGACATTTTAAAAAAGGTTGGACCTTAAAGGGGGCAGCTTGACTCCGGACAAAAGCAACCAAATCTGCAATAACAACACATCATATGCAACATTATTTTGTAAATTATTAGAATATTAAATGAAGGCACATCTAGAGACGTGAGCCAAACAATTTACTCACTTTAAATATATTTTACCCTCATTTATGTTTGGAAAAGTAATAAAAAGTAATTATTTCATTACTTCTTAACACTACGAAAAAAAGAAGGATGGGAGAAAAATTGAGATCTCCAAAAGCATTTCGCTTAAACAAATTCGAATCATCAAACCTCCAATTCAATACATAGAGGCTATGTAGGTGTGACAGACTTTAAAATTGCTAAAAGTGCGGAAAAAAAACTAGGTGTAGGAGTAAGATTTTGATACGCCCAAATCGTACTTACTAAACCAAAACTCGCTTCACATACAACTTTCCTACTCAATTATGAGGAATGCGTAAAACCTTAATATTGTGTCAATAACTATAAAATGTCAAAAACTTAATATTGTGCGAGAAAAAGTTATCATACAGAGGTTTCATCGCATTCATTGGTATTATTAACGATATTAAGGCTTTCAGCAGTCAATAAGCTACCACGAGAGATTAATAAACTCCTAACAGTTCCTTCCTCTATGTTGGTAGTGAGGAGAGCAGAACAAGATGGATCACTGGAGGAACAAGAGGTCGGGCAGTTACCGGTGGTCAACAATGTTTACTTTTATTTTATATATGATTTTATTTATTTATTTATTTTTATATATATTTGTCTAAACATATTTCTTGTAGTATTATGTGTCCTTATATCATTAGAAAGTACAAACTAATATTATCAGTCGTGTAGTTTGGATTTGGAACAATTCCTGTAAAGAATAAAGCAGTTCAACAAATGTTAACGGAGTCTTAAATATATACTTGTAATTGCGAGAGTTCGGCCGGTATTTTTTTTTTTCTTCTTCATTTATTCATAAAAGTCTTTAAAATTTTTATTACTCTATTACTCTATTACTTATTATTGCAATAGGAACTGTTATTTTTTATCAAATAAACAAAATTAAAGTTACTTTAAAGGAAGATTTTTTAGAAATTCGATATTTAAGCCCTATAAAGACCACTTAATTTTACATTGACATAGCGAGTTTAATCAAAGTTGTTGGAGTCATAGTAGAGAAAATCTAACAAGTGTGAAGAATTGATTCTATAAAGTGGCACTTCCGGTCAGTCGAAAAAGTTCCAGTCATATCCCAGGTAGGACCCACCTTAAATATGTAATTTAGTTTGGGACGACTTTTCGTTCATTTTGCAATACCCAGGGGACCTCAAAACATTACCAGCGATAAATAGAATTTGATATTTTTCACGATCGCAATATTTACCCTTACTATATATCCAATATATATCGGTGAGTGAAAATAAAAATATGAATATTTTAGAGTCTCCTTGATACTGGCCTGAGATGTCGGAGAAGAATGAAGATATCTAGAATAAAGGATCAAAATAAATTTGCATTTTTATTTCAAGTCAATTACAATGTTACTATAAACTGTCATTTCCTTCTTCACAGTTGAACGTGAAATTCAAACAAATTTAGAAGCTGAAAAATACTTTCACATCTGGAGAAAGGACACTCCATGGACACCGACTGAAGGCGCTACAAGTATTTACAAGAAGACACCTGATAGAGCCCCAAAACTTGGACCCCAAATAGCAAACAGACGCTACAAGTAGACTAGGAAGTGCTATCAATAGGTCCGCTATTGTTGTTCTCGCAGGCTGTGTTGTTGCTGTTTTTACTTGCCACGATCTGGGTCAGATCAACAGGTGCCGTTGGTCGATTCCTCTTGAAACATTTCTATCCTATCTTCCATATTTGTATAAGCTTACTTAGTCTTAACAAAACAATCCATTTTTTTAATAGGATCACTACTGTAATAAACCTGGATTACAAAATCTATTTGTATATAGCTTTACTAACACTCAGTATCTTAAAAAAAAATTTCTAAAGAAATGTAGAAACTAGTCAGTTTCAACCTTACTACTTTCCTAAAATAAAAATAAAAATAATGTTAATAATCAGACTTCTCGTGAATCTAAACAGCTGAAATTTAGTCAGAAATTTTTTTATATAGCTAATAAGATAGGGTAAAGACATCTTTAACATAGTAGGAGTACCGGGAACTTCAGGGTATAAGTCCCTTCATATCATACATGGAGCCTACCAGGTTATTTTCTGAAAATCTTTAGACTATCAAGCGAGTCAAACAACATACTTAATAAAATTATTATTTGAAAGTTTTTAAAAAATTGACACATTTACAACAGACACATTTTCTTGATTTTTTATCAGAAAAAAATTAATAACTTCTTAGTTCAAAGTCTATTTTGTATTCTCATTAGTTCCTTTCAACATCAGTGATAAGCTGCTCAATCTTTCATTCTATAAGTTCATTTACGTACTACTCAGTTAATTTTTATTAGTTTTGTTTTATTTATCCCAGTTGTCAGATAAATCCCGAATGGATTGGGAGCCTTTATTTAAAGATGACTGATTAAAGACAGTTCATTCTAACAGAAATGGATAAAAGAGATGTTCAAACTATTTTTGGCGCCCATTTATGTTTTCTAAACTAAGTAAAAAACTGTACCTAAAAGTTAAATTTTTCTTTTGTCAGTAAACTGTTTCTTTTGAATAGAAAATTAGTTTAATCCGCAAATATTTATGCATGAATCTATTCTGCCCAAGTAACTATCTTCCCAGTTATAAATAACTAAATTTTTAATATACGTTTTATATATTATTTTATTTACTTTTTTATAATATTTTGAGAAAGCTGGCTAACTTTTCCTTTTTCTCACCGTTTTCAATTATTTTATCAATCCCAAAAAATAAAGAACAACGCATAACTATAGCCGTAGCTTCTTTCTTATTTATTATTTTGTTTTCAAATAAAAAAAATATTCCACTAATTGAACCTCTGCTTCTTTAGAATGATTTAGGTTGAATTTCTTATACATTGATCAAACTTTTACATTAATGGAAATTCCTTTATCATTTTCTGTTAAATTACATAGCTGCTTAGAGAATACTAAATCATTAAGTCGAAAATCTAAAACGGAAAAAAAAATAACATATTTAAGAGGCCCAACGCAACGCAACGTCAGTCGGTTCAAATTGTTTTCACTGTGTACAGAGTTATATGCCGAATATATTTTGTTTAAACCAGCTTCGAAGAATATTTGTATTTAGAGGACACCTAACACGAATCTGAACAGCTTTTCTGAAAAAAATATTTTTGGTTCTCTGCAGGGGAGCGATTTTTGGCTTTTGTGATTTTGTATACATTTTAATATATTTAATACAATTAGAAATATTTTTTTGGTGTTCTATATCCGATGAAAAATCGAATGGTAACCCAGTTTGCCCAAAGCAGAGTATTGAAATAATTTAGCTTGATGAATCTTGCACAGTGAAATAAAATATTTTTTTAAGGGGAAATGAAGTTGATATTTGATTTCACACCTCTGGATATTCAGCTTTGCAACAGTTCTAGTGAAGTTGCATTTAGTTAACATTGTAAGGAGTTATGAATTTATTTCTTTAACGCATAACATCGGCAGAAAAAAATGTCCACCAAAAATAAACCCTTAAATATAAAATTTTTGGTCAATAAAATCATTTGTTCATAGACACTCAAAACGAATATGACTTAATTTTTCCTAAACAAAAGTTTTTTGTTCTACTTTATCAGAGGCGACGTTTAGTTTTTGTAATTTTCTACACACTAAAACTCATTTAGTTCAAAAAAACAACATATCATTCTTATTATACACGAAAACAAACCATTGATATATAATAACCATCAAATACGTGCAGAGTAAAGACGATATACGATAATATAAAAAATTCTTAAAATTATATAAAATATTTTTTCTCTCGGTTCCTAGACCGCATTGGCAAGACCCCTGGGACCCTCTGGGACATGTATCAAATATTTTTCGACCTTGTAATACAAAAAAAAAATCATTAAAATTGGTTAACCTTGTGCATATCCTCCCCTGGTAAGAATGGAGATTGTATAAAAATATTCTAAAATATTAAAAGTGTATTTTACTCTCCAAAGTAACTAATGGTAAAAAATATCTAAAATTTCCAATTTTATCTGCATTAATTAATATTTTATAACTTTTATATTTATTGAATTTTTTAATATTTCTTTATAATTATCACTTCTTATATTTATTACTTTTATTTTATTGATTTATTAATTTGTATGCATGTATATTGAATGTTTTTTTGATTTTAATGGAATATTATTGTGTGCATGACCATGTTAGATATAATTAAACTAATAAAGTGTTTCTATGTTTAGATTGTTTAATATTTATACTATTAATTTTAATTTTACATTATATTTAATGAAGGGAAAAAAAAGTAAGAGATGTATTGGGTTAAAAGGGTGAGGAAAAATTTTTGGAAAAGATTGTTATTATAGAGAATGTTAATGAACGACGTAATAATTTGATTTCCGTAAAGTTTTGAAATGAAAGTTATGAAAGGTAGAAAGTTTGTTTAGATTGAAAATTAGAAATTTGAAAGTTTATTTCAGGGACACTCATTTGAGTCGCAGAAGAAGAAGAGAAACAACAGAGTGCTTTCTTTAGAACAATAAAGGTGAGAGGGAATACCCATGAGCTGAGTGAATGACTCAAACATCTCGGATATCGACCATAAACAAGAGCTATAATATTCACTAGCGCGCTCTATAATCACCCTACCCATTTGGCACCTACTTTATAATGGCTGGGTATCGCTGTTTCGGGCCTTCGAGCTGCCCACGCAGCCAAACCGTACAACTACGCGTACAAAAGAGCGTAGGAAGCATTAAATGATGAATGCAAGATTATAGTGAGATTTATCAGCATTATTATTATTAAAGATTATTAAGTGATTTAGCTTCTGCTTCTTTAGGAAGCTATAAGGTTCGAAATCTTATATAGAGTGATGAAAATCTTCCGCCAACCAACTTTCCTTTATTCTTTTATTTTAATTACATATGGTATCAGAAAAGGTTGTTGGATATTTCAAAATATGTTCTAAAAAAAAATCATTGTCCTGAACCAATAAAACCTCAAAATAGAAACAGAACACAGAGAAATTTTAATTACTTACTGACTTGAATCGATATGAGGATTAAATTTATTTGGTTTTATGTTTATGGTCAATGGAGTTTGATAGTTAAATTAAATTCCATTGATAGTTAATTAAAATATGCCAAAAAACATTAATTACAGATATTCTAGTTTACTTTATCTAATTTTTATATTTTTAATTAGTCCCATATTTTATATATCCCCATTAGGCATGTCTGGAAACATTACTGGATTGAGCATACATACAAATTAATACTTAATAAAAAACAGGAGAACTGATAATATAATCATTATATAAAAATAAAATTAAATTAAACTTAAAAAATAGTATATAATTAAAAATCTCTCTATATATATAAAAGGAAATAGTTCGAATGTTTGTACAAAATAAATTATTGAAATACAGGGTAAATTTACATGGTTTTTTTTTTCCGAAATGTTTTCTGTCCTCATAGAAAGTTTTAAAACTTTCGTGATTTCCGATTTCACTGGAGAAAAAAATATGAACAAATGTTTTTATAATAAATTATAAAAACATAAGGCTTCGAATAAGATTATTAAGGTCTAACAGTATTATTATTATTCAAGATTATTCAATGGTTTAGCATTTGCTTCTTTAGGAAGCTATAAGCTTCAAATTCCTGTGTAGAGTAATAAAAATCTTCCATCAACCAACTTTTCTTTTAATTATAGTTGGATATTTACAAATTTGTCCTAAAAAAAAATCATTGTCGTGGACAAATAATACCTCAAAATAAAACAGAACTAAGAGAAATTTTAATGTCTTTCGAAACGTGTGGCAGCCCAGAAGTTCTAAACGTAAGTAACGTTGGCTACTACTTCACTTTTAGAAAGAAAAAATAACAGGACCGTGTTAAATAACACTTTACCTGGCTTGGTATAATTAATGTCCTTTTGGTTAAATAATAAAAGGTTACATGTTTTCTGATTGTTTTCTTTCAAACCTTTTATTTTTTATTAATCTAACATTAACAATATATTTATATAATCAATAAAAACTGTCCATCCGTCTTTATTTTTTTTTTTCTAAAAATAGTTACGAAGAGCAATTAATTGTTCTTGTATAATTTATTACACTTAAATTTCGTTAGTTTTATTGAAAAAAAAAACGAAATTAGTTTGCATTACACTCACTTTATCGAAGGAAAAAAATAACTATAATAATAAAACGTATTTCAAACCATCAATAATAAAAAATTAAAGCGTAAAGAAAACGAATTTTGGTTATTATTCAATAAAATTAATTAACTTTAAATTTTATAAATTAAATAAAATTAACAGCACTTTGTAACTATTTTTAGAGAAAATACCTGAAAATGGACGGACGGTTGGAAAAGAAAGAAAGAAGAATATATTACATCAATGTAAAGTTAATAATAATAATTTAGTGCCTTCGAAAACAAAAATAAGTTTAAAAAAAGTTTGAATTTTATTAGGATGAATATTCGTATACTTTAAATTTAAATGTTCATTTTACCATAGCTAATGTTGTTTATTACTTCATTGCTTAACTTAGCGTTCAAGTTTTGTTTGATAGTGGTTGTAGCTAAGACGATTCAGTATTATTAATTTTTATATCTTTAGAAATGATAGTATCTTGTTAAAAATTGCCCGTTATTTGAGAATCATCCATTAAAGAAAAATAATACCAAATAATTTATTTACAATACAAGTAATTATAAAGTCAACTTTACCAGTAAAGTCCCGATATCAAAACTTGTGAAGTTAAACTTTCGTTTCGTTTTTTTTTTTAATTGATATTCTCAATGGAACTAGTTTCAATGGTAGTCGGAACACGAACAGCAGCGGAGAGGAAGGAACATAACACACATTACGATAAGGACTTCCCGTAAAGATAAACACAGCCGTAAGCTGTGGTCAATGAACAGGCCACCTGCCACCTGTTCACACTAATCCTTCACTAACTTCACCTTCAAAAAAAATTTCCCATTAAATCTCCATTAAATGTTTTCTAAAACTTTATGCAATTTGATTAGTCACCTAAGAACTAGGATGTGCTGAAGTCGGGACATAATAACACTCATTACAAGTTTCCGAGTAAACTGACATTATACGAATCGTACATCTCAAGGCTATTAAATAGCATCGCTAACCGAGAACAAGTTAATTATTCTAGGAAGTATTTATATTATAAAGCAGGATTCTGCAATAGTGCAATAGTGGATAATCCCTTCATGTCAGACATCCTACGTAACTCCTTAGGATTTGTTTTTTCGTGATATTGTAAAACTAAAATGCTTCAGGGATATATAAGAAAAGGTACTATGTAATTTTTTTCTGATACTGTCCATTACTTTCGCTTAGGAATAAATAAAAGTATTTTCTTTGTTATACTTCGTATATTAGATATAAAACTTCAAATTTTGCGGGGGTTAAAATTATTTTATTAGATCAATTACGAAGGTCCATTATTATATTAGTGAAATAATTATTTACAATGCTGAACTAAAAGAATGGGCCCTGCTAGATAATTCGAAAATACTTAACTTATAAAATACAAATTCTGTGGGTAAATGCCAGTAATAATCTTCAACTTGTAAGAAGGACATACATTAATATATATTTTTTAACTTTTGAATGAAATAAATAATGAATCATTATTCTAAAAATTTACTATTCACCATAATTAGCATTGGTTTTATTTATAAATAAAATATTGTTTATCTATGTGTGAATTTGATATTAGGTGGATTTTTTTTTTTTTTTTTTTTTTATAAAACTCAAGCATTTTAGTCAGAATTTGATCATGTAAATCATTATACTAAAAATAAATCTTATTTTTTATTAATTTATCTATTTTAGAAATAAAAGCTCCTAAAAAAAAATGTAACCAATAATAGTTGTATACATGAACATATATTTTAATAATGTGGCTTGAGGGTTAGAAGGAGAAAACGTAACAGTCATGTTAAATATATACACATATATTACTCCAAAGGGCATTCTTTATAATAATTGTACTAAAGGTGTGTGTATATGAATATGTTAGGTGCATGAAAATATGGGAAAGCAAACCGATACGTTTTAGTAGGACAAGAGACCAAATAAAGACTCTCTTTTCTAGATCACAATTATAGAAAAATAATTAATAACAATATATTCCAAAAATAATATTGTATTTTATTTTTCTAAAAACCAATAACAGAACTCAGTAAATGTTTCGTAATACTATTCAGCGTTGACAGTACAACAATGTGCCAACCATCCCCCTTGACAACTAGGTTATATTTCACCCTAATAGCATTAGAACATCGAAGGATAATCCTATGAGAAGGACTAGAACTATATAGGCTTCTGGCACTTACTGTCAGCCAGCAAGAGCGTCATAGCATGGCAAAGGTTTCCACTAGTGTTGAGCAGTAATCATTACGTGAGTAATTTTATTACATCTTCAATACATGATTCAGTTGTACTATAATTACAGTAAAATAACCGCTCATTGGTTCAAAATATTGCTGGGTCTGCTAGTCATTATTAAATAAGGAGATCGAATCCTTCTGACAAGGGACTGTCAAATGATAAATAATTGTTAATAATAAAATCACGTCGATTAAATATTTTTGTACTGACTTCAAATAAGCACTTATTTTTTAATCAATAAGCATATTTATTATTATTACACTTTTTTTTGTATTCTATATTTTTCCCTATAGTTAGTATTTGTACATAAGATAAATAAATATTTACTTGATGTACTGTATAACACAAGCTGATACCATTTACACATGGGCTCTTTCGTCAGCAATATTTATTAAAACTGACAAAAGAATCCAAAAATAGAATAGAATAAATAGAAATAAAACTCATCTATGATATGTGAAGAAGCAATAGTACTAACTCTTTAAATTCAATTCAGTTAATAAATACAGAAATATAATATATATTAAACTTTTAAATATTTTTTTATCTATAAGTATTTCTAAAGAGGAAGACAAAAAATTAAGATTAAGCTATATCCCTACTGGTTTTAAATATCTCTGGTTATGAAGACAAGATTGGGAGGACTTTTTATACTATCACTAGTTATGTCTCAGGAGACATGGTGTCAATGCCAAAAGGTTTGGGCACAAAAGATGCTAGCTTCAATCACAAAAGATCCAATACTTTTTTTTAATACCAATAAATGAACACTTTTAATCACTATGTAGATTAGACTTGAAGACTTGAAAACGAGATAACAAAAAAAATTTTTTTTTTTCAATAATCATTAAATCAGTTTCTGACAGACTTTTGAAAGCTGGTTACGATGGTACAGTCAAATCAGTAAAAAAAACATAAGTGTAACAAATAAGCGTTAAAGGGAAAATTCGTTCTCCTGATTTAGAAAAATGTTATCTCGTTTCACCTCTAGTCTTCAAATATAATACGCATTTTTGGCTTAAACAAGTATAAATAAAACTAACACTTGAAAAAGTACCGTTCATTTCTTCAGTATGTGGGCTTAGAGGTATTGATGTATCGTGTTATGAGCAGCAGTGTTTCTTTCTATATTGGAACTCATTTTACTTTGTTGATGATTATAACAAAAATTTGCATTGTGACATTGGGATTAATAATCCAATTTGCTATAATTATTGTAAAACCTGTGTCATTCTGTACTATTTGATTAATATTTAAATTATTGTTGAACAGGTGTTTTTACTTTAAGGCTCTTGAGTGTTTTGTTTACTCACGTCATCAGATTGTCAAACTGTTGTAGCAACACATCTTAACTTCATACCCATATCTACAGTAATGAACCTATCTTAAATTCTAAAACAACTCCAATCTCCTTCAAGAGAAACAAAAATTAGTCCGGTAATAACAATATAATGCATCATGGAATTCTTTAGTCGGAAGGCAAGATGTTGAAATCATTGTTATGTCTCATCTAAACACTTTAAAAAAAAATACTTTAAACCTACAAAATTTTTAATATTTTTTAAAAATTTTATACGATTATTTCAATCTTAATTTATTCATATTTTTTTATTAATATCACCTTGTTATAATCTTATGCTAATAATACTTTTTTCTGATTAATTTATTTGTCACAGCATCTGTAACCGACATCCCCCACACCATTTTCTTATAGTAGTGTATGTACCTATTTTCCGGCATTTATCTATCTGTTTGATTCTTTTCATATTTCACTCTTCATACACTAAGGCCTTATAATATTTTTGTCTTGTTTTATTTAGTCCTGATGAACTTCTACATCGTGGGACAAAACCTTGGTGTATACTAAATAGTTTTTCTCTTTTCTATGTGTCTTTTTAAAATCGTGATTTAAAATGAAATTTGGTCTGTGTGTACCAGTATGCACTTTACAGTTTTAATCTAAACCTTGTGTGACTTGTCATAAAGATAAAAAAAGTTTTGGCATAGCATCAGTATACAATCTGTTCCAGGCAGGGTGAGGTTATGCAGGCCATAACTGTTGGACAATATCGTAAAACATTATTATCACACTGAAAGACTAAGTGCACCGGTTATATCAGAAGGAGGATTCCAAAGGCCACACCAGTTTTGCCAATTAGCATAATCGTTGCAAGAACCCACAGAGATTTTCTTATTCTAATTTCATCAATGCAATGGTTTAAAACACAAAAACAAAAAAACAAAGTGAACAGACGCTACTAGGAACTAGAGCTAAAAAGTAACATAGATATATATTGTACAAATGCATAAAAAGTCCTATTCCCTCAGTCCTCGTATAATGTTAAATCGTGGTGTATTTTAAGATAACTCGTGTGCTTTTTCATGATAAATTTATGATGTATATGCATAGTTTATGAAATTTATTTAGGTCCGATATAATATCAAAGAACATACCAGAGTGAGTGTTTTCTAATTTTTTTTTTATTTTTCCTATTTTTTGTAATTCGACATTACGGATGAAACAAACATTATTACTATTATTCGCTCATTGCAGCATAATGAGAAAAAAGAAGAACTATAGAGACAGGAGATATCAGATATGTAGATTGTGTGCTTGGATGTAGCGATGTAGGCTGCACATGGGCTCTGCGCCTTTAGTTTGATTTTGTCCAATCTGGAAATAATAAGCTGTTTGGTCCGTTCAAAACATAATTAATAACTATTAATTATCAGATTAAAAAAACAGATCTAAACAGATCGATACTATAAATTCATAAAATTCGAATAGTTGGACAATAAACTCTAGTAAATTAACTCTAAAAAACTTCTTTTTTTTTTAAGAATAGAAACAAAAACACGATTTTTTATTTCTTATGGATAATTAATATGCATTTATTTTGTCCGAAACGGCATAATTAGATGAAATATTTCATTTTGTCCTTAGAGAGCAAAATCAAATCCATTGTGACAAAAACAAAACAAATATGTTCCTGACGCGTGATATGTTACCACAAGGTGCACAGCGGTGGAGAGTTTGAAAAAAAAAAAATTAAAAAGTGTCTAATTATGTTGATGAATGTGGATTCTAACACTCAAATACCAGTAAACGATTCAACCGTAATTGGTTCTCCCACCCAGCAATATTTGTAAGCAGTAGACCTAATCTTATAGACGTTATTTCGGCATTAGAAAAAGGTGAATTTTTACTGGTTCTTGTCATTTTGTAAACTATTCAACAAAAAACATTTCAGCCAATTCAATACTAACGAAAGTAAGTGTACAAATTGTATTTTTTTTAAAAAGTAGGTTTGTTTCTTGAATTTTTTTTTTCTAATTTTTTAAGGTTACTTCCAATTTAATATTGGAAAAATTCGTTTTTACACATTTTTGATAGACGAGAAAAATTACCTTTATTTACCTTTGAGATGAGACTCATTTCCTCTAAAAGTATACATATTGTAGCAACTATTGTGTAAGTTTCATTGGCATATTGAGACGTATGAAGTCAGGGGCTTTCTTGGAAGGTGTAACCAAAATAAGGTGAGAACAATAATCAAATTAATAACTATGAATTAGAATAACATTTTACTTACAGGGAAAATGATTTTGATGATGAACAAATTTACATTTATATTTTCACACCTGTAAATATTATCCAAAATAAAAAGTAAATAAATGAATCCCGAATAGCAGCATCCTGAATAACATAGGAATTCATGAGAATTACAGAAGATTTAAAAAATTTAGTGTTTTTTTGCAAAAAAAACAAAAAAAAACGGCAGTTTCTCACCACTGTGCAGCGTCGTCCAATAGTTACCGCAAGCAATAAACTATCCATTAAGTTTATTTTTCATACTCAGTTACTGTGCCTTCAGTGCCTAGTTGCAAGGGTGCCTGCCTCCCTGGAAGAGACAAGTGAACATCGGCCTTGGATGACTCAGACGGTTCGCCGCCTCTCCTAGATAGGAGTCGACACCTACTTGGTCAATTACCTAATCTCAATCTTTATTTAGGATAGCATCGCTATCTCGTAAGAGCTCTTTCATAATTGTTCCAATCGGAATCCATTAATCAGGCTAATTAACGATGGTTAAATCGCCGCCCATGAGGAAAAGGTGACCGGTCCACCCAACAGGCCTGTCTTCATGGGCCGGTGTTATAGACTCTTGGGCAGGATAGACTGACAACGATAGAAATAAAATAAATATTTAAATAAATCGAATAAAAGGCTCAACCAAAGTTGAACCATAGTACTACTATATAAAATTGTTTAAAAAAAAGAGAAAGAAATGCACACCCAAATACTGAATTTCTTTATTTCATACTTTTATCATACAGGCAATGAAGAATGATTAGTAAGGAAATTTGAGTGATTAAAAAATCATGTAAAGGTGAATACGTAATATGCATGGTTCCCTGACAACTATCATTCTTTTTTTATGAATTTATTATTTAGTAATCATTACATCAAGAGCAAGACTGTGCCATCTGTAGACAGGACCCGACCTGAAGCCAACTATCCTGGAGCTGAACAAGATTAAGTAAAAAAAAGAGACAGAAGAGCTTAGCTCAGAATCAGATAATTCTATTTTGAGTGTAAAAAGAAAATGCAACATGAGTGAATATATTCACGTCAGCGTCTTGCAGAGGAAGTGAGAATAGGATGAAGGCCAAGGAAAATCAAGAGAAAAACACATTTCGCAGTGAACTTCAACCATTACAAACATACTTTTTACCAACCTGATCTTCTTTCAACTAAAATTGTATTCTTTATCAACACACATTCCACCTAGTCAATATACAAAAGCTTAATTGAAGCCGGTTTGGATTGAACCTTATATTAACTTTTTTTGTTATTGCTATATTATGAAGGATTAGAGGCTTCATTTTTATTTATGACTCTAAACTCATTATATCGACTTAGTAGATATAACTCATAGCATCAGAAAAACCTTGGAACATGACTCAAAGTTAAAAAAAACTGAAAAACATTCCCTTATTTAAATTATCTACTCGAATTTTATTTTTGATAAAATGATCATTAATTTTCTGCCATTTTGATATGAAATTGTAGTTCCCCTAAAATTGTTGCGCCCGGGGTGGTTGTCCGCTTCCTCCTTTCTCCTGGCTGGATGTACATATATCGTCTGTAATACTCATACGCACGAAATATTAAGTTTGTTCAAACAATTAAATTGAATAATCTTATCTCTGTTAGATATCCTCTGCCTTGAGCATTAAGATTGAGCAAGAATAATTTTCCGCTATCCGGTAAGGTAAGAAATAATGTAAAGCAAACTTCATGCTGAGTGCCATTGACCTCTGTATGCAGCCATGTGCATCTTTTAGCAGCTTTTTGTTCTTCGCCACGTTTCTGTAAGGGTCTGCATTATAACTTATAAGCATGGTACTAAAATAAAAGTTTAAAATTTTTTAAAAATAATATAGCTTATTTATAACAAATAATAAATATTTGTAAAAGAACCCAATGATTATTTAGAATCTACTATTCGATCAATAGTGAATTGATAAAAAATAATAATTTGTGAACTTTTCTTTTGTTATAATCTAGTATTAATTTCCTAAATTACTTTACGGAAAATTCTCATGAATTTTAATATTTTAAGTAAACAAGTGTAGAGCAAATTTGTAAAAAACAAATTGAGATCTGTATTTCCAATCTCCAAAACTAGAAAATTAAAACCTTTCAAAATAATAAATTTTAGAACGGATATTGATAATTGCTCTCTCACTATGGAAAGTAACTATGTTTTGTTTTCTTAAAGGAAATGAAAAAATAATTAGCGTCTTAAGCAAATATTGTCACCAGCATTTAAAATGCTTTACATCGTTTGAGACGTCAAGTTCCTTTTCTTCTGCTCGTCTGTTGTCAAATTTATGTTCAGGAATAATACCAACTATTGCTGATTCGATTTTATTGAAATTTTTGGGAGTTTTGTGGATTAGTACTTAGGTGTTATATTAATTCCATCGAATACTACTTCCACTTACGAATAAGCAAACGTACTTTCATTGGTACATTTATATTTCGAAAATGATTCGTTCGATAGGCGTAAATAAGGAATGTTAGAGATTACAGTAGATATCTTTTATCAAACACAATCCTCTAACTTCTAAAGCTTGCCTTAGCAAAACATTAATTCTCAAACTACCAACCATTGACATTGAAACACGGGTATATGACTACCAATAGAAATTGATATAAAAAGCTTAACAGAAAAAGAGGAAGATAAATATACATAGTGAGAAAGTTATATTGAACTGTTTACTTCGCAGCAGTTTTTATTTTTTGGAAAAACGAGAACACTTTATAAATATTCTTTCGGCCACAATCGCATATTGATATATATATTTTTATTAATTTCAAAACTTTATTTATTGGCAAATATTACAATCTGCCATTGTTGGGCAATAGGTAATAGTAATAACTGAAAATTCATACTAAAATAAATAAAATAATAATAAAAAAATAAATAAATAAGTATATGAAAAAAAAATTATAAAAATAAATAAAATCTGTCTCTAAATATATATGTAAACAGAAGAATAAAAATCAAACTGCGTACATGAAAAGAAAGAAATAATAATATTTCTAATAATGAAATAAAAATAATCACATTTGTACTTCTACATACAGTATTTTCACTATCCACCTGACGACCCCCGATCCCCCTCTGTCCTCCACGTGTGAGGGGTAGAGCAGGGCCGGGTATATAGGGAAAATAGAGTGGTAGATCCCAGCGCATCCCTTTCGTCACTTCCCCACGTCACTGTTAATGAGCCTGGTGGAGTGAGTGGAGTGGAGGCTGAGTAAGAGCACTAAAACCACAACTTGAGTGGAGCATCTGACCCCAGCCAGAACTCCAATGTCTATTTTTATTTTTTAAAAAGTCTCTTGGCCACTGCCGTTTCAACCTTCTAGGTAGATTGTAGGGATGGGTAGAACTGCATAAGGTTTAGGATCAATGATCCATATGGAATTTTGAGAATTTGATTGGTATGAGGTCAAAGACAAAAGGGATATGAAGTTCATGGTGTAATTTTCTGTTGGATACGTAATGGAGTTCATTGACAATAGTTCTAAGGATTATGGAATGAAAGGAATGGATAAGTTTGATGTTCGATGCTTAGCTGTTCCCCAAAGTTCAAGTCCGTAGGTTCAGATAGGTTTGAGTATAGTTTTATAAATTAGAAGTTATACTGATATTTAGTTATATATCACATCTATTTTTAAAAAATAGGTTCTCAATTTTTATAGGTTTTTTTTTTGTTTTGTTTTTAACATCGATATAAGTACTGGAGAAAAAATATATTTCCATCATATAAAATTATAAGACCGGTCAATAACAATACTATATATAAATCTAGGCTCAAAATAACCATTAACACAAGCGAGTATTAAAAGAGGCTAGATTTAGCGAAACCAGGCAGAAGCAGGGGTTGAATAAAAGATGTGGCCCATTAGTGGCCCGGTTTGCCAAATTGGAAGCATATGCTCTCTGGGGAGCCGCTGTGGGGGTGCTCTACTCTCCTCTCTGTTTTAATTCAATAACTCTCTCTTTTCTAGGGGAGATAGCAAACTAGATACATATGTTTCTTAGATTTAATCTATATAAGCTATATACTGTACGGAAATCATCCAATAAGAGATTAATGGTTTTTTTTTTGTAATAGCATGAACACCGTTACACTATAAGAGAACAATAAGGGATAAAAATACCCTAATTTTAGTGTGAACTCATCGACATTTGTTTGGACAGGATAAATGGCCTTTATTCAAAAAATATAAATTATACTAAGTTTTAAATCAGATTCACAAAACTTGAACCACTATTAGCTGAAGTACTAAGTAAAACTAATAAATAGTTGTTTGAAAAATTGTAGATATATTATCCTTAAGTATTAAATAATTAAATGGTATATATTAGTAAAAAAACGAATAAATAAACAATTAAAAGTTTAAAAATTATAATAAGGTTCATGCCGTTTTTCAATTTCAAGCATTTTTTAAATATTTCTCGATACAACTATCTTAAAGTCTCCCCTTCCCGTTTTAAGCTAATATTTCAAAAGTGATATAGGACCGTCGCTCCACGGGGTCTTAGGGGGGGGGGGTCAAGCGAGGATGGATTACCTTTCTTTTGTTTTATGAACTCTTCTTGTGAGATTGTGACATGTCATACATCAACCAACCTACTCGCTATTTTAATAATTTCTTCTATATTATTTATTTTTATATTAAATATTATTTAAGTTTAAAAGTTGTTTATGGGCCAAGACAAATTTATATATGTATAGTGTAATAACGTTAATTAGAAATAAAAAAAGAAAATTATTAAATTACGTAATTGATACAAAGTAAAAATTTAATATATTGAACACTAACGTTTCTATTACAGAGTCCTAACCTTGTAAATGTAGGTTTTTGATAAAAATGTGATAATAATAAGAAAATTGTTCAATAGCTAAAGTGAATGAAAAGGGAGTATACATTTTTGTGACAAGCTAACAATTATTTTAGAAATGTATTAAAATAAAATGAGACATTAGGTGTTAAATGTAGATTTTATTGACTTGGGCATAATAGCCTGCTATAAGAAAAATCAACACACGGGTTCATCAATATTAAGGTATGATAGTGAAAATACTTAGTTATTGTGATGAGTTAAATGCTAGTAAAAAATATGAATAATTTAGGGTTTAATTGATAACGGTCTGAGGGCTGAAACGTTGAAGAAGTATAAAGACAGTGAGTGAAAAGGATCAAAAGAAGTTTGTGTTTTAAAATACTTATAATCTTTCTTTAATGTGCCTTATAATTTTTCATTAATTATAAATTTAGATACTGTTTCAGTGATCATGACGGTCAAAGATATCAGCTAAATAAAACTACAGTTAAAATATCCAGTGATCTCACTACTCTATTATCACATAGTATCTAAAATAATCCTAAATTTCAATTCAAACAATTCACGATCAACGAAGCATGTCTGAAATACAAATAATTCATAAATATATGTTATCGGTTCGTTCTCACCATTGCTTTCTTATTAAAGCAGTTACTCAGTTATATTCATAAAAAAAAGTTGAAATACCTAAACGGAATCTCTCTAACACCAACTCAATTCACATACATCTTACATGCCTTAATTATTGGATCAAAAAGATGCCCGATATGAATTTGTCTAAAAATCTCATTTACTATCAGAATCCGTAAATTCCAGGGTTAGGTGCACCGAAGACCTACTGGAGAAGGTTAGATAATAAACAAACTCTCAAAAGAAAGACCACATGCCTCTGTTACAATACAATGAGAATCATATCAGAGGCCGTTGTAGCTGAGGAAGTTAAGGCGTCACCTTAGCAACTATATGTTTGCAACGGCCCCGGTTCGATTCTGGCCTGGCTTACGTTTTGTGGTGGTCCCATGGAATGAAAACGCGATTCTCTGGATAGAATACGTTGGCTAGAACATGATAAGCCCTTTCTGTATGTGGAAACCATGAAAAGGTTAAAAAAAAAAAGTGAGAATCAAATAAAAATTCCAAAAGTTGTATACATTGGGTGGATGATATAAACACCTCTGTTATTAACAATAAAATAACAGCTGAAAGTAGAAAAGAAATAACGATTTAAATTTAACACATTTTAAAATTTTTATTTTGTAACGTATTTATTGATAAATTAACTTTAAAAATATAAATATAGTTGGGTGGTGAAAGGTCAAAACCACACCAGTACAGCGCAGTAGTTCCCAAATAAACTCCCCTCGGTAGCCAGAGTATATTTAGTAGAGGCTGGGACAGACGCAGGCATGGATCATCCATCATACAGTGCTGCCAACAGAGAGTGTATATGTGATTGGATGACTAATTTTGAGTCAGAACCACCCTCTTTGACTCACTCCAGCCTCCCTCTGTTTTCATCGCTCCCTCGGCCATTCAAATAGCCTTAGGGTTGGTGTGCAGCATCAATTAGAATCAGGCTACGGTTGTTTTAGTTTTCTCCTTAAAAGACAACATTATTCTACGGTTCTAGTATTTTAAATAAACGTCGTTAGTTTTTCATTTGCATTCCTTTGTACTACTAAGGATATGGTTGGGTTATTTGGCGTTAGTTTTATGTCCTTGGAGTTTCCTTTTACTATAACAATAGTTCCATGCAAAACTAAGTAAGAAAGGACCACCGACATGAATCACTAAAATACATTTTAAAAAATATATTATTAAAAATATATGCAATAACTACATATCAGGTATAAGAGTTCATAAAATTAAATAAAAAAATTCCCGAAATACTAATAGTGATGTCATTCAAATCAAATCACACACCATATCAGATTTAGATAAGCTTTGTGAAATTACCATCCTGATAATACCTGTCAATTGTTTGAATTCGTTCTATATATTTATGATTTAAAGTTAGTTTTTTATAAAATTGCTATCCTAAGCAATAAAAATTGTCCCCTTTTAAAAATTTAATAGCCAGTCATTTAGTTTTACAAAACCTACTAACTTATAAAAAAAAAACGACATAATAACCATAGTTTTGTAAGATAGAAGTACCGATGTAATTTTTGTCTTACTTTTTTTAATTTTTACTCAACACACAAGCTTCTTGCAAAATTTTATAATGATATCAAGAATAATAAAACTAAATAATTTTATTAAATGTTTTTAATAAAATAAAAATATGCACGTTATTAGTAGCTTCAGATGGTACTAAATAAAAAATAATTGCAGAAAAACTATAAATTATTCCGCAAAACAATTTTATAGGTGACATTAGGAGAACATGTTGGGCCAAATTTTATGGAATCTGAGGGGGGTGGGTCTCAACACATGGATCATTTGCATTACATCACCCAACTATCAGTTAAGTATTAGTTTAGTAATATACATTAAGGTATTATCACCTTTATACTAAATGCCTTCCTCTACCTTCTATCATCGATAGTAACCAGCCAATTGCCAATTCCCATTTTCTTTTAATTATTAGTTACTTTTCAAATATTAAATGATTAATTCTATAATACCATGATTTAAAGCATGGCATTCTAGGAAAGATTGACTCAGCACAATGCCCTATGAAGATGATGTCATCAGACTCAGATAGCTTGGCCAAGTGGAATGGATGCCACAGGATCGCTAACCAAGAAGGCTGCTGTATTCCTTAAGGAAGAAGAGTACGAGGAAGAGCAAGTCAAGTGGCTTGCTTGTGGCTTTGCTGCAAGCAAAGTGGCTTGCTTGGCTAAAGGGCAGACTTGCGTTGGTTGAGGAGATGGCGAAGACATGCCACTGACCCAGGATATCAGAGACCAAAACCCTGCCAGGGTATACATAAATGAAAAGCGTGTTGTTTATAAGCCTAATTTTTTTAGAAAATAATTTAAGTGCCATTTCTCTTATCTAATTGTAAAGGTATGGTGATTATCAAGTTAAATTTGTTGGAAAATTTTAGATTTTCTCACCTCACCGAATAAGTTGAATATACTTTTCAAGGGCACGAATCAAACTCCAAGAAATAGATTTTAATGATAATGATGCATTGGAAAAAAAAGTGTTAGTTAATTCGAAAAGAAAAATATTGATAATAAAAAAATATAGATAAAACGAAGAAAGACCATAAAAACAAGAAAAGAGCATAACACTCCATCATTGGATATTAACTGGAAACGGAATGACCAAATAGCTGTTGGGTCATGTCACCGTCTGTTTATATTCCTCGTTGTTGGAGTGCAGGTGAAAGTTCTGTGACACGTGACTATAGCGGTCATCGTCCACCTATTCCTGTCTCTTCGTCATGGTCTTCTATTTTCGGAACAGTCAAAGATGACTCCTTCAAAGTATACAGTTCAATTTTATGTGATCTCTCTCGGAGTTGGATAGAGTTATAATTTTTCTACTGTTGGAGTTTTTTTTTATATCTCATAATTATATTCGTAAATTCTGCCTACACAGTAAGAGGCTTTACTGTGTTGCAAACTTAAGTGGCATTATAGCTACCTGTGAAGTTTATCAGTGTTAGATGTTTTGTTAGCAAGTGTTGAGAGTTTCCATTAATAGTTGTTCTATTGTTGTTCATTGCCGATTTTAGTAGACGTCTAATTTCGATATTTTATACAGGTAATGATTATAGTTGTATATATGTTTAATAGTGTATTGAATTGCAATATCCTGTACTTTTTTGTTTTTTTCCGTAACACAATTTCGAATAATCTTCTATCTTTAATTACAAATGTTTGTCATATTTATTTTTAAAAATTGTATCCGATATTTCGACCGATTCTGTAATATATCTGATGATAGCTATTGTCTTCCCTAATGAAAGATATGCCACAGAGTGACATGGAACTCCAAATGTAAAATATTAATAAATTTATAAAGATTTATCTAATTCAGTGAATAAATTAGTTATTTAATGTATGCATATGTTCAATTTTGTTTTCCATAAAGTTAATTTTGATGTATTTATTTATTAGTCTGTTTCAGTCTAGCAGTATATATTTATTTGTTATTTGCCCCTTCAATTAGTTTTTTGTTATTACGTTAGGCTTTTTGTACTGTTGTTATAATAAATAAATATTTACACTCATTTTTCGTATTATATTGAATGATCCGATATTTACTTCTAAATTCCATATAACAAGGAAATACTTGCATCTATATTCTGCCCTGAAATGTTTAAACATTCCTAAATCGTGATCCCACTGGAATTCAGGAATTGCTCAAATTAGAGTTAAGAGGCATTCAGTGTGAGTATATTGTTCAGATTCCGAAAGTAGGCACACTGTTACATTCTTCTCTCGCCCACGGACTGAATCATTCCCTAATGACCTTTGAATTGGTCTATTTTTAAATTTGTTTTTAACGTTCAACAATTCTCAAACATTTTTTTACATCCCAGCTTATTAGTGAGTCACAAATACCTGGTGTATATCATTTCTTTTTAAAAGAAAAATCTCCTACGTCAATCAACAATCCAGCTGGCGAAGGTATTTATTTTTTCTCAATCTATTGATGAAAAAAAAACTATGATATTGTTTAATTATTTGATGTATTTAAAGTTCAATATTGTAAAATCTATTGCCAAAATCTATTGTAAAAATCATTTGAAAGGGAATTCGTTAAATACTCGACAATTCTCTTCTGGTTGATCGCTCTGTAACCAATTTACACTGGATTCGTTTAAAAGTAAACCATTTGTACCTCCATTTGAAATATACTTGGAGGAAGGAGTATAATGGAGGGGGTAAGCTGCAAGGGAAATCGAAGCCAAAAAGGTGGGCCTACGTTATGATGAACTTCGGGGGCGTGGCAGAGAAGGAGCCAAACACCAGTCATGTCGGATCAGCTACATTCTGTTTTGTTTAGCTTACAGTGACGGACATAACCACAGCATAGTCATGAGCTGCAAGGGAGTGACTAACTCTCCTCTTGTTGGCTCCCATTTTCCTTTTAATAAGAGTAGCTTACGCAAATCCCATGGAAATATAATGTACGGGATGGTGTACAATCACAAAAAATTTCAAAGTCTACTTTTCATTGAAAATATCCCTTCCAAGTTGTGTAAGTGGTCAGCCTAGTTAAAAAGGAAAAGTTGTGCAACCTGAAATTACGAATTTAAGATAGATCATGCCTAGGATAAAGGAACATTTTCACTAAAATTGAATACAAGAAGTATTTAATACCATAGATTTAACACGTTAAAAATTAAAACTAATTATTTTCTCGAAAAAAGCTCTAATGATTTTGATGAACTGTCATATCAATGCACAATTAAAAGGTTTTCAATATCAACTAGGTTCTACCATCATTGAAATAGTAATAAGAGCTTAAATACCAATATAGCTTCTTCAAAATGAAATACTTTTAATTTCCTTTATTTCAAATAATTAATCATCTTTCATTGATGATAAATGATTCGCACATCGGACAAAATTTATTACAGGATGTTGAAACTTTAACTTCAATTTAAAGCATTTAAAATTTGTCAATTCACTATCTTTTTTCGATTTTTTATAAAGGAAGTTCAATTTTCATCTTTTTTTGTTTAATTTCTGTTTGTTTATTACCTTGAGTATTAATAAGAATGGAATATGTTATGGAATAACGCGAATTTGTGCGCTGGAGTGTATTTTCAATAAAAATATTTTTTTGTTATTTATAATCATAGTTCAGTGAAACTTTACTAATCGTAAACCCCTTAACAAAATATGTTTATTAAGGTTCCGATCAATCAGGTACAAATGTAATGTATTTGAACTCCTTTATTACGGAAATCCTGCTCTCCGGACGCATCAATTTTATTTCCCATCAGCATTTTTCACTCCTCTACTACGAAATATGTACAGAATCACGTTTCCAGGACTGAAGTTTTGAGTAATTTATTTTGAAAATTAGTTCAATTTGAATTGTCACTTGGGCTGTGATACCTCTTAGGGCCTGATATGTCAAAAATTCTATTATATCATTTTGTGTTCCACACATAGTTCTTCTTCACGGAAAAAATCTCCATTCAAGTGTTTACTGTATTTCAAATGACCATGGTTCATTAAATTCCATAGACATTTTCGGAGACAATCCACTGCAGATGTATGTATCGTATTTAATGTAAGTAATGAATATAGCATATTTCTGTTTAATTCGAAATTACTGCAATTTTGAAGTGTAAAATATGCACAGCGTGGTGTCATACGAACGAACCTTAAAATAAAATTTTCCATTAAATTCAATTTGCAGTTTCCTCAAACGTAGGTATACTTACTACAAAACGTGTTTGAAATTCCCTTTGTCCAACAGAATACTACTTCCCCGAATCCATGCTGTTTTGACTTCCTGTCACGAAAAACAAACAAAAAAGGTTGCTTAAAATTCGTCCCGAGCATTCCAAAATGCAGAAAACATCTTATCCGTTTACAAGTTACTTGATTAACTAAATGTTAACTAATTTTAGGAAGAGTTAAGTAACAGTTGTCACACTGCTATTGCTACACTAATAACATACTTCAGTAAATCACATACCATCTCACACGATAAAATTTCCTAAAATGTACAAAGAATAAATGAAAACCAATCCTTCCATCTGATAGAAGAATTAATTTACCAATCGTAGATTTCTATAAAAAAAAAAAAAAGTGGTGACATGTCACCAGCGTTTCTGAGATAAGAAAAAACATCTTATCTTTGACCAAATTAACAAATTAACCAAATATCTTCAGGGTTGGGACATGAGAACCTTCGTAAAGGATTAAATACTGATCCATTGTTACCTTTATTGCTAATATCTGTCCGATTAGTTCAGGAAGAGTTTTTTATTTTGAAAAATCGTTGTTTTAAATTTTGCTGTTATAATGTAAATGTTATAACCTTTTTAGAGGAGGCCTTTCAGTTGATTAGTCTATTTTCTTTAAATACAAATATGTATATGTTTTAAATTTATTCTAATCCAAACTTAATTTAATTGCTGTTCAAGCACAATATTAACATAAATTGAAAGATTACATTATACAATCAATGCAAACCTCAGATATGATATTAATTTTAATTCCTAAATATATCTTGAATTATTGAGTACCATAGCCGTGCATTTATGTTGTACATTTTATGTATTTTTAATGGTTTATACTTTCTTGATATGATAATTTTTTTAAATTTCTATTTTTGGTAAAAGGTCAACTATTTTATCATAATCTACAACAAATGGTCCTTTAAATCGGGTGTCGGTCAAAGCATGAAATCTGAATGAATACCTTTTTTTCTTTAAAATACATAAAACATAATTTTCCTCATATTTTATCCTAAAACCCCTCTAATATATATATATATTATATTTGCGCTTTGTCAAGAACAGCCGCGGTGTCCATATGCCCGAAATCATTTTCAAATGTTAATGTCACGTATTGATCTTTCGAATAAAAAAAAAAATTTTAATTACAATTTAATTTTTTGTGTTATTTTTTACAATTTCAAGTTCTATCGGGCTTAAAAAAACACCCTATATATATATATATATATATTGTCATAATATCGTAAATTTGATGAAAAAGTCTTAGCATCATTTTTCATTGAAATGCTTGATTGATAATGGAAATATAAACGCTAGTTGAACAAGCATTGGTAGAGCCAATAAGATGGATTTAATTTATGACGCAGCTGTTAATAGGTTATAATATATCAGTGGCGATCCTAAAAAGTTCACTGATTTTTTTTTATGATGAAGTCTAGTTGCTATCCATGGAGTAAAAATTCTCAATGGAAAACAACAGACCAATTCAACAATAGCTTATAATATATATTACCTTGTACTTATATTATCATCTTAGTTATATCATTAAAATTAAATTATCATCTTATACATCTTAATTATATAACACATATTTATGTATTTAAGAAGTGATTGTTTAAATGTATTCACTAATTTTATTTATTCAATTAAAATTAATTCTATATAATTAAGTCCTAAAACTCTTTATTAGTACTGGAAATGTCCAACGTTTAAGCCATCCTTCAAATTTAAATTTAAATCTTCAAGGACAATCTTAAATTCACAGCTATACATCCAACTATTAAAAATTTGCAGGCTATCTGCCCGTGTATAATTTAGTAAATAATCTAACACTGATATTACTCACTATTTTATTTAGTATATCACTTTCATTTTATTCAATATTCACTTTTTTAGTTATTCATACACTTTTTATTTCTTTATTTTTTTCCTATTATATATTTGAACTATTTTTACATTATAAAGTATTTTTTTTCAATTCTAATGAAGGAAGTATCAAACTTCGAGAGATTTTAATGAAGACTGCATACTATTAAAACTGGTATTGTATATACTTTCAAATTAATTAATTAAATAGTTTTTTTAATTTGTTTTCGACTTAAACTCCATAATTATTCAGTATACAAATAAAAAAAAAATTGTATTTCATATATTATACTATAATTACAATATGCTATACCTTAATAGACCCTATATAAAAACTATATCTTAATATGTTGGTTAGTTTGGATATATAAATATATTCCTAAAATGTGAATTTTCTTATTTTTTTAACGGAATAAACATTGAAACTAATTTAATTACAATTATAGTCTGCATCGGGTTTTCAAAACAACTATATATCATATAAGGTTTTTAATCTAAAAAGAATTTTCCAGACAGCTAAAGTACAAAATATATTATCCTGAAAACTTCCGATCCTTTTTACCTAATACTGGCGAAACAAAAATACATAATTACATAATTTTATACATCATGTAGTCCCTACTCCAAGAAAAAAAAAAAATACAACTCGAAAATTGACGATCATACAGTTTTTTATAATCATAATCAGCAGCATGATTAGATGGAAACACTTTAATTTTTGATTAAATAACAAACAAATAATAAAGATGTCCCGGTTTTCTTTCAAACAGGCAATTCGCCCAGACAGTCAGGAATTGAGCATCCCGTCCAGGAAGGTCTTCGAGGCAGTAAAATTCCGGGATTCCAGACTCAGTGGCAATAAACATTATCATTCGAGCCCTTTCACCATTAGAATAATGATCGGATATTTTTTAACTGCTCAGAAGTAAATTTTGAGTTTCCCCATTTTCTAAATAACACCCTCCATCTCTTTACCCGGTATTTTAACACCTGAAGAATTTTTAATCCTTTATTGCTATCATCTAGGACTGTAGAGTGAGGAAGGATGTTTTCGAGTAATCAAAGAACTTCTATATATGTTTTTAAAAAATCCATGCTTCCATGTGTGGAACCTTATGATAAAAATTAAACAAGACACGACTTTCTTAAAAAAATTATTTCATCCAAAAATATTGTAAAATGGAGCCTGAAAGTGCTAACAAATAAATTTATAATTTTTTTTTTTTTTTATGATTTTAGATATTTTAGATTTTGTTTGAAAATAAAAAAGGTCTAAGAAAAGGAACATATATATATTTATTTTATTAATTACTTATATTAATAGTTATCTTCAAACCTAAACATTTTTCACTAAAATCAGTTTAATCCATTGGTTTTTGAAAAATATGTTTTCTGGCAAAAAAAAATTTTTTTTTAACATTAGTCTCCCACCACCTTTGTTTTCCGTTCCTCAGTCATCCCGTCCCGGCAAGACTTTTAAAATGGCTGATTTATAACGAAATTACTGTAATTTAAATCAAAATAACCTGAGAATGTACCGAAGAAAATGAAGGATGGCGATAATTCCTCTATTATAAAAAAAGTTTTAGTGATCGCAGTGTAATATTTCATTTTACATATGAGGTGGATCAATTATAACTGTCTTAAAAAATTAGGTTTAACTGATGATAAAAAGCAATTTGCGAAAAAAAGAACAAATGAAAAATGTGTATTAAAGGCAGAAACAGAATACTTGAAAACGTATCCTCGACTGTTACAACGACTTAATATAATGATTATACTTAAATGAACAGTAGTCTAATTTGTAAAATGTCGGTTCGCCGTTAGGAGGACACCCTAATTTATAATAATGATAGTATTAGGTAATAAACTTGCATGAATATAAAACCACCTTTTATATTGGGGTTCTAAAAAACAAGTCAGTACATAGTACGTAAACTAGTCAATAAACCAAGAAAACATGGATAAATAAAAATACTAACCAATTCATAAATAAATAATTCTGTAGTCTTAGTTAAAAATTGAAATCAAAATCTATATGTGCAAGTTTTGAGTATGTGAACCAGTCAATAAACCTATATTACGAGAATAAAATAAATAAAATATTTAGCATTTCATAAATAAATAATTCGATAGCCTTATCAACAGTATCTAGCGATGAATAACCTTCCTCAACAGACAGGTATTACCTTCCATAAAGGACAAACGCCTCCTACCTATGACCTCAGCATTCTATAAATGCCGTTATAATGCATGGGCATTGTATGATTTACAATAATAGCTTATTCTATCCATTATATTAAATTACTAATGAGATAACTATAAACCGCAACTTAACCTACATATTTAGTTGAGTACTCACACGACTCTGGTATGGCAAGACACGAGGCTTTCCTCCTCCTGTTTTTTGGCGGTGCTGGAGCAATCATCCTGGAAACAGACAGACAGACAGGATGAAGAACGGTTCCTCTAGTTGAGACTAAAGAGCCAGGACGGAAGGACGAGCGGTGAAGTCACCGCTTCCTCGACCTGGAGGGGGCGAGCCGCGACCGTTACAATCTCACGGATCGGACAGCTACTTTCTCACCTGTGATATATTGTGTTTTGTTATACCTCTCTTGTACAGTTGTCGCGCTACGCTTTATTAGACGCGTCATGCTCAAACAATATCACGCAGGAAGAAAATATTGCAGACGAGCCAACGAGCGTTTACAAAATGGCATTTAGAGATTTGAAGTTTTTGGAATTATGGGATTGTTCAGTGCTGATTTCATACATTTTTTGAAACAATATTTAATTTTTTTTTTTAATATTTAATAATTTAAGTTATAGTAAGTGGATGTTGGACTCTGTTTTACAATAGTATAAGAAAATGGTTTATAATAGTTAATTCAGAAATACAAGTATACAAACTATAAACTACTAATAAAAATATTTATTTTTTATAAAGGAGATGATCATTAGTAAAGCATAAGTCAGCATTGTATAAATTAATAAAACTGAACCATGCACAAACTACAAGACTGATATTATCAGTTTGTACTTTATTATGAAAAAGGGCTTCCGGTTGTTGAAAAACATTTTATAATTTATCGTAGGTACATAGTCCGGGTTGTGGTCAAAAAAGGTACTCAAAATTATAGAGAAAGGCCTCCATCAGGGCTAAATGAAAACATGATCCAAGTACTGAAAAGTATGATAAGACAATAATGTACACTTGAAGAAATTATTAATTAATAACTGCAGTAGCAAATATGGTTAAATTAAAAGAAGGAAAGAGGAATGATGAAATAAATGATTATTTCTATAGCTAAACTCATTAATTTTCTCATAAAAACCTTATTTATTTTCTCATAAATACCTCATTTATTTCTCATAAATACCTCATTTTTTTCTCATAAATACCTCATTTATTTTCTCATTTTACCATATATGCCACTACTTGTATTATTTTTTTTTTACTAATAAACCCTGAAATTTTATTATGTATTATTTTATCTGTCACTAATAATTATTTATCCCTATTTCCCTAATTATTTTATAATTATTACATGGTATTTATATTCTTAAAGGATTTTTATTTCATCTAGCCCTCATGCATTCTATGCACCTATTATGACTTCATCCTGACCCATATTCCTAGAAGTAAAACATGTTAACTAACAAACGTATTTACAGTACAAATTTTTGCAATTTGTTAGTTATCAACGATCGAGTTTCTCAAATCATAAAAGATTAATTTAAACAAGGAGGTCAGAACAAATTTTATATTTACAAGTCAGGTATAATGAATCGGTGATTTAAAAACCACTCAAATTCAGTGAAAATGAGCGCAAATTTTGAGAAAGCAACAGTTCTGAAAACATTTTTGTGGTTTAAGACTACTCAAAACAACATATAATCAAAATTTATTATGCTATCAATTCATATATGAGTCATTATAGTATTAGATTTAGTACTGATATAGTATTAAAGTTGGAAGGAAATAGTCATGGCTGCTGTTAAGGAAAACTAATTTATTTTTTAACAATTTATAGATGGCAAACATTTCGTCCCACAACGCAGGTCTGCGTCAGGGCTAAAATATAAAGATAAAAGGTAGGCAAAGCTAATGTAAGGGTACGAAAAGCAAACAAATAGATATAAAAGTGGAGATATAAAATAAAATCCATATAAACAAACTAACGTAAAACATAAATCAAAATATTGGAAGATCGTTGTGTTATAATAAAATGAATATGGTCTGGATGCGGTCAATGAAAAACTCAAATAGAAATTAAACTATTTATATTGAGCAACGTTTCGCCCCACGTTGCAGGGCTTTATCAGGGCTAAAAAAGATACAAACACTTAAATGATGTAAATATAAATGAACAAAATAAACGAAAAATTAAAATATTGATTAAAAAATTATCAATTGTCTGTAACCTTGTATTATTGTTATTTAATTTTTACGTTTCATTGTACATCATTTTAATTTTTCCTTTATCTTTACATCATTTATGTGTTTGTATCTTTTTTAGCCTATATGAAGCCCTGCAACGTGGGACGAAACATTGGCTCAATATAAATATTTTAATCAATATTTGAGTTTTCTTTGACTGCACCCGGATTATCTTCCTTTTTATATAAATCAAAATAGTTAGGAATACTTGAATAATCGTAGGGAATACAAAATAGTAGAAGATGTAAAAGATGTTTATTGAGCACCTCCTATTGCAAATTTATTGAGGAATCGTGATTTTGGTTAACATTATGTAAAAATAGATAAATAAAGATATGTATAATATAAAAAAATGTAATTTTGGATATAATCCAGATTTATATAATATTATAAATATAATTTGATTTCAATTAAAGTGATGTAAACTTTTATTTTTCTTGACCTACAAGATAATGAAGATAGCATTCGTCATTCGCTAATAGGACGATTTCTAAGTAAACTATTTCGGAGATCTTTTGCCTCTTCAAGATACCTATAGTCACTCCGAAAGCACGTATTATTCACACGCTACTCACATTCCAAAAAAGATCCTCAAGGTCGGTCAGTTAAAGAATCAGGATGACTGAAATTTCGCAGAATATGACTACCTTAATCTCTGGAAAACTCTATTTTGTTAAAAATAAAATAAAGTGTAAATATTTTACCAGTTGTTCATTTTCCACTAAAGGATCCAATTAATTCTAAAACACTGAGCTAATATTAAATTCGAATCAGTTTGACTAATACCACATCATATAAATCCATTCAGTTAGCCCATACCTTTTTTTATATATACATGTACAAATGCACAGTTTTCTGCTGAATATAAGAGAAAGATATCATTGAACCTAATTAAAATCCTTGACCATACACCTGCCTTTCTAGGCACGGCTCTATGCGTTCTTTAATAAGAAAAAATGAAGAAATCCAATAGCATTTCATTTTTCCTTTTACAAATAGAATACCTATGATTGAGAAATTAAAATTTAAAATCAATCCTATAACTGGAAGAGGCATATAAGCAATTATAATTATTTGGCGAATATGTTAATTAAGTTTTACTTAATTAACTGCTAAAGCTAGAGTAACTATAGCAATACTTCGAGATCTCAAATAATTTACGTAAGTAAAGGTCTGCGTAAATTTCTGGGTTCGAAAGAATTTTCATTTTTGAATTCCCATACTTTCATCTTCTGAAAAAAGGTCGTTTCGATGGCGAATACAGAAGTTTCACTTTCATTTTTATAGAGATCAGTATCAAGAGTGCATAATATGGATTTTACTTATTTTTATTTTAATATCAAATATGGATTTTTACATATTTGAAGTGAATTTGCTCTTAAAAACCAAATGAGTCAGTCCAGACCAGTCGCTTTGTTAAATTTCCTTTTGGGCTTTTATTTTTACGGCATTTTAAAAATTGATTTAAACAAAAAAAACAGTAGCAGTTAGGGCATACATTAACATTTGATGAGCTTGTCTAGTTAGCATCGTAAATAAATAATTCATTTAGCTTCTCACGGAGTATTTAAATTCAATTAGTTATGAAAAATATTAAAATTAATTTATTATTAAAAAATAATGATATAGAGGAAAATATATCTACTTTGTATTAAAACCATATCAAAAATATTCAAAAACCATTAAACAAATAAAATAAAAAACATAAATTGAATGAAATCAATGAGGACTTTTCTTTTTTCAGCTATAACCTGGCACATAATGTAAACAACGGAACAATATTAAATACACAAAAAGAACTTTCTCTATTTTGTTTGAATTCCATTTTCTCCTAAATAATAGCAATTATCAATAAATCTGAGAAGGGACATTCAAGAACGTTTAGAAGCGATGAAGAGATGTTTACCTGGGTCCAATAACTAAAAATCACGCAGAAAAAAATGTCCTGTTTTATTGACTGTACGCTTAAACTACCTTAAAATTAACAATATGAGCGGAAAAGTAAACTTCATTATTTTGATAAATAAAACACAACTTGATGTCGAAAAGGAAATGATCGAAAGACAAGTTACGGGTAAAGTGACGGGGCGAAGATAAGAATGGGCTTGAAAAGCTGACGAACACCAATAATTTCCATTAAAAGATAATAAACTCTAAATTATAACAGAGTCACCGAAGGGTAGAGCGACACAGAATCAGAGGATAACATGAAAAGTTACTGTGTTTATCTCAAATTCCTTCTATTATTTCATACTATCTTTACGTGTCCTAAAATATCTCTAATTTTACTAGGATATTTCCTATTCTTGTTCCTTGTTTTCAACATCCTTACGATAAAATAATCAATAATTTTCAACATCCTTACGATAAAGTAATGAATCATTTATTTTAAATCAATTAAATATATATAAATATGTTCATATTTATTTATAAATAACCCATAATTCTGTGTCATTTTGGTCTTGAATCATATTGAATAAAAATTTCTGTTTCGATGTATATTTTTTCTTTTATTTCAATAGACGAAGTATATTATATTTTAAAAAAAAGAAACATTTTTTTTTTCTTAAGCATTAAATTGTAAAAACACTTCGACTTTTTGCCACATTTCTACTACCTTTTTACTACTATTTGAATTTTTATCACTCCCTAAGTACCCATAAACTTAGTTCCCCTTTTAGGAAAAACAAATTGAAGTAAATATGTATTAAAAATGTTTCTTTCATTTATACCTCAGTTAGTTAATATAATTTTAGAATCCTGAATGTGTGTCAAAAATGCAGAATATAAAAAAAAAATCGAAATATGACTCAAATCAGGCACAAATAAAAAGGCGATAAATATTTTTTTTAAAAACATACAAGGATACAAGAATATCTTGAAGCTAAAATAAATTTAAGAATCGTTTCATTTTTTCCACACGTTTCATGATATGATCTATCCAGCAAGATATAAAAATATTTTTCTAGTAGTGTTAATGTACTCCGTGAGTCATGGCTCACAAAGGCGCCGACTGAGTCATTAAGCTCACTACTGGCATTTCTAGCGTTCCTTGGCGCTAAACTGATTCAATTGCTTACTGACTCACAACGGGCGAGTAAATCTCGTATCACGGTCCTTTCTTGAAAAAATACCTGACTCCTGGCTGCTGAAACTATTAGTCAGAACGAAATCAGAGTGTGGGTTGACGCACAGCGGGACTAACTTTAAATGTTATGTGTGAAAATGCGAATTCTCAACTTTCCCTTTATTTCAAATACAAATACATATATATGTGTGCTTGTGTGAGTGTATATATCTATATAAGTCATCTTTTACTGAAGTGAAAATAAAAATAATAGGAGAGAAAGGAGTGCTAAATGAAACGCTTGAAGTAAGCTCAAAGACTAATCTTTTATTAGGTACGGTACCTCTATATATACATCTTCAATTAGCTAATCTACTCGATTACCTGACATCAAAATAACAGCTGACCAAAGCTGTAACTTATATATACATACATACATACATACACATAAAAATACATATTTTTAATGTTCTTGTGTAAGATATGGATAAATTTCTAATTGACTTGAGGAAAATTCCATAAAAGGGAATAATCACTTGCTATCCTGCAAAGCAGCTGAGATGTCCATCATCGCCATAGTTCTAAGAATATCACCAATAACTCGTCATTGTTACAGATTTGTGACCGCTGTGACCCAGACATCAGTAGATTGTGACCTAACCTTCCAGATATCTTCGGTGACTCACCCCCGATAACTAAATCTTCAGTTGTCAAACCAATTGTGAAAGCAATATATATTGATAATGAAGAACAACATATTGAGAAATGCTATGGTTTATTTTCCAACCAATAAATACTAAAAATATATCGATACAGGAAGTATTTATTACTCCAAATAGTTTATAGGCATTTCTACTCAACAATTTCAAATTGTCAAAACTAAATATTTTTACAATAAAATATATGAAAAATAAATTGGGAGTCAAAATTAACGTGATTTGATGATTGGATCAGTATTAATTAAATCCAAATAAAGAACCAATTAACATTTTTTTTTATTGTTTTATAAATAACATTTTCATTCCAAAAACTCAAGGCTCTATCGATATATAATAGTGAAATAGAGGATTACTGTGCTTTTGGTTTCTATTCTGAGTTTATGTTTGTTTGGGCTGATTTCTCAAAGTTCAGCCTTAACGTAATCCTCCCACCTACATTTTGGTCTAATTTCGTGGTTTAACAATGGGCTCAACGCTAATTAGATTTTTATTGTTTATTTGTTACCATACGCTATAATTTTAAACCTCCAATTGGTTTGCCACAGTGCTATCATCTCAATTAAATTTATCTGCTGCACTTCACGCAACCATCTAGCAATGTGTAGGCTTCTAAATTCTTCTTTAATATTTTTATAAGTAAAATATTTTCGGTCCGAATATTTTAGGCAATATAATAAACAGCCACACTTCGAATCAATAATTAAATAACCATCGATAAACAGAATAAAGAAGAAATGTCTAGGGCACATCTGGTATTATTTAGTTTGGTAATTGTTAATATATTTTATTTACATTAAGTTACAAGTTACAATTAACCATCATTGTCTGATAATCGTTGCTACCACGAATTAGCATACTAAGGTCATATGTATATTGAAATGTATTAATGTAGTTTCTATGATTAAATAAACTAAATTATATAAGCTAAGGCCACGAAAAGATATAGTAATAGCTTGATAAATACTAGTATAATCTATTTTATTCCTGTTTTTGGAATCGTTTATATCAGAATTAAAAAAATATATAGTTAATGCAAATGTTTTTTTTATTTGTTTATTGCTATTAACCACAGTACATTCACATATATAAATCCAGTAAATCTGATTTTAGTTTGTAATAGAGTGATACAGGCGTGTAGAGAAACTACCCGTTGGTAGCACTCTAATGACGTTTTTACATTAGCAGGTCTCGTGATCATCTTCTTTTCAGGCGCCTTGGAGGATTCTCAGTAATGGCAGAGGAGGCAAGGTTAGAAACTAGTAGGTTTGGGTGGTTAGGGAGTTTATAATGGAAGGAATGGTATCTTGTTTGGGCTAGATCGGTGACATATCGAACATTAAAATCTTTATGTAGGATTTTATTTGTGATAAAGTAAGAAGTATTAAGGATTTTACGAAGGATTTTGGATTGTAAGGATTGGATACGAAAGGAATTCGAAGGTTTAGTGGAGCCCCAAAGCACAACTCCATATGTCTAGATAAGCCTTATAACAGTCATGAGATCAGAATACAAAGGTTAAAAAAAAAAATGTAAAAATTTCAGCTTCATTATCTAATCACAAAAATCAAGACATGGGATAAGGACTTCAACAGAATAAATAAAGGTTTCTCATCGTTGTATATACAATAGGTTACCTAACATTATGCAACATCAGGTTCCAGAATTTATATTCTGATTCATTTCACAAACAGATAGAGTATATATTAATATTTGTTAAACAACAATTTAGAATAACAATACTAAGAACTAAAAAAAATAATTAAGGGGGAAAACAGCAAACGTCAGAAACATATTAACGTATCATCTATGATCTCAGATAACACTATCGTTTCTCGACACCAGAATTTTATTCGTCATAAAATAGGCTTAAAAAGTGGGCCGAAACGTAAGAATGTACGTTAGTTTTACACTAGACTATTAGAACTTTATAAGTATAACTACTTTATAAGTATTAATTCCTCGAATTGCGAAAAATTGCACTGTTATTAAAAATAGTAGTCTGGAACGGTAACTTCAGAGAAGATGTAAGAGGTATTAAGGTCGTTACAATTATTTCACCATTCAAAGAGAGTAATATGAAATTAAAACAATTTTTTTTTAGTTTGAATTTTATAATAATAATATATGATTACGAAGGAATTTAGATCAACTAACAATTTTTTCTACAGAACTCTGTTCCACCTAATATGTAGGCTATTTGTTCCATTTCGGTAAATAACATGTACATAATTTTTACATGTCTCAATATAGTCATAAAAGAGAAATATAATACCGAGAAAATTCGAAATATAGTGGCATTGATATTTTATATGAATCCTCATGTTTTCCATTGGTTGTTAATTTATTTTGAAGAAAAACTGCTTTTGTTACAAGAGTAATTTTGACTTAGTTTTGGCACTATAACTAGAGATAGTGGCTCTTCCAGTTAACTTATCAAAACCATTCAC
Organism: Halyomorpha halys; assembly: GCF_000696795.3. Classification (NCBI taxonomy): domain Eukaryota; kingdom Metazoa; phylum Arthropoda; class Insecta; order Hemiptera; family Pentatomidae; genus Halyomorpha; species Halyomorpha halys. Next base: position 1,255,759 of record NW_027108122.1, on the reverse strand, counting down.
TCACTCTCTGTTGTCAAAAGTGAATGACTTATTAGCTAATTAAAACTGTCATAAATAATATTGTGCATTATATCCTACTACTGATATAATAGTGTTCCACCACAGCTATTCTATTGTCAAAGACCAATTGATCCAACCAGAGATGAGATCTGAATGAATGAAATAATGTTTCAGTCAGAAATTATTCTAAAGAAGTCAATTTCGTTGAGACATATACTTGTATCTTATAACACACCTTTAACGTAAGTACTACCGCCTCCTTTTGAAATATTTTTATTTTGGAAGTTTCCAACTTATGGCAAGTTAATCCCATTTTTATTAACATTAAAGCCTAATGATAATAATAACGATGATCTTGGAGGAATTGAAATATATTAAAATGAATAATTACTTACATAAATATTTCAATAATTTAACTAAAGGCAAACCAGCTTGAAACATGCCTATTTGTTCACTATGAGAAGTGTTTGCTATATCAAGAAAATAGAAGTCTACAAGATGGAGAACTGTTCAAAAGACTCTTATTTTGACATATTGCCTCCACACATCAGATCTAATGATAGCTGGCATTAAATCGAATGATGCCGATCTAAATAAAATTTCTGAAAGGTTGCAGTATGAGCCGTGTAAGTCATTGCGTCAGTGTTGCGGTCATCACAACCATCTGGCACTTCGCATGATTCTTTTCAAAAAATATGGCATGATATAATGTAGTAATGGAGTATCTGACAGAGTAATGATATTGGAATAATATATAGTGCATAGTGATCAAATCAAAGAAATAAGATCCAACAATTTTCTGAAGAGTAAATCTTGTACCATACGACGTCAAGAAAAGTATTTTTAGATGAAAAACGTAAAATCTTTTTATATTTTTGAGAACCTCATACGATCTTTATTGCTCTTCACATAGCTCAACTATTTAGTACCCATGAGTACTCCAGTAATAAATACCAAATAAAAAACGAAACCATTGAAAATACCCAATCAGTTGAATTTGCCCTTTTTGCAGAACACTGACAGCCAACAACGACTCCGTGATAAATTTGTATTCACATGGTACAAAAAGTTTGAAAACTCTGTTTGAACCATCACCATGATAATTTAAATTTAGTTAAAAAATTACTATTTATTAACAATTGACGATTATTTTAATTTAATTAATATCAATCTTATAACTTTGGTTTACCTATATCCCAATAAGCATTTGTGTGTGTGTTTTTTTCATTTGAAATAATATCAGCTCAAACCTTTTTAATTTTTCAGCTATCATTTTAGAAAGAAGTCAAGCAAAAGAAAGATCTGAATTGTATGTTTTTTTCCTTGTTTCTTTTTGTCTTGAATGTTTAATTTTCTATAGATGTAATTTGTACATTAATTATTGAGTCACTTAGACGTAAACAGAATGTTCATTCCGAAATAATGCACATTAACAGTTTTTTTTATTTAAATAATATAATTAATTGAAATTAAAAAAAAGTATCAATAAAACTAATGGATTTTTACATTAGTTTTCCGTAATATCGAATACAATCAAATTTCAATTTATTGTTTGCGTCCAGGTTATCTAAGAATTTATAACCTTTTTCCTTTTTCTTGACTGTTAATGATATATATTTTTGAGGATCTTAAAACTCAGTAAATAATAAAACATCTATAACGGCGAAATTTAGCGATTTTGTTATTCTTATAGCCATGCCCTACAATGAAAAAAAAATTATTCAAAAAAAAAAAATTTCTTAACTAATTATTAAATAATAACAGGTGCCGAATACAAATTAACATTAAAACAATGTCTTTATATTAATTTTAATTTGTATTATGTATATTTTAGTATTTAATAATTTGTTCAGAATATTTTTAAAAAATAATGTTTATTTCACTTTAGGGGATGAATATGAGAAAAATGAGATCTAGTTGTTTTATTATTGACTGAGCCTCAAGTTCCTAAAAAAAATAAAGAATAATATGTATATAATTGTGATGACTCTTAGAAAAGAATATTTTTTTTTTGTAATTAAATTTTTCTATACATAATTAACGTTACTTATAAAAAAATATTATCTCTGATATCTCATTACATATTTCAGCACATTTACCCTTATGATTTGTGACATGTATTAAGTAAGCTTTTTACTACATATTTTATGAGTTTTTACATCATAAAAATCCCTTTTACGGCCAGAATAACGATTAAGCGAGGGAGACTCATCTCTTATCAGTCTCTTCATCAAATAAAAAAACAAAATGTGAACAACCTTACCTGAAGGTAAGCGGTAGACATGATAATGAACACGTAGCGAGCGTGACGTCACACCTATCGCGAGATTACTTAACTTAAATAATTTTTCAAAACTTGTTTTGAACAAAACAATTTTTATCAGTGGTCATTATACAATTAATTAATTACAGATCTATCAATCAATAACACACCGAGAAAACGTAAATTTGTTAATAGTTGGTTTATCAGTTTTAATTATCTCATGTACTCCAACACAATAATGATTATTAAACTACCCTTGGTGATACATACTATTCATGCCAGAATTTCAAATTTCGAGATCAACTCTCACAGATCGGCACTGTACTTTTTTATAGAGTTGTATATATATTTTTTGCTTCCTTACTCATACAGTAGATTAAAAAAAGTCCTCGGAATAGAAAATTTTCAATGGCATTTCATTTGCGATTAAAGAAAAAATTTGGTTTCGTGTATGTTTATCTGTCAAATTTGTTTTAAGGCAAAATCGATTCAATTGGCTGCAATGATATATATATCCTTTCAGATTTTTTCAGATTCCAGTATATTTTTACATGTTTCAAACACGGCTTCTCCCGTAGATTTTTATTCGAAAAATATCAAAACTTATTCTTTAGCTTTGAAATACAGATAATAATTATTTACCTATCCATCCGGTAACAATAGTGAGGAATCTATGTAAAGACCAGTGTACTTGGCAGAGGGTTTTAGGAGATTCATCATGTTCGTTTTTTTTTTGTTTTTTTTATTTGTTATTATTTGCAACAGTAGTTACATAAAAATGCATCTATTAAATGTGATGCAAGATCATAATGGAGTGATACAGGCATGTAGAGAAACTACCCATTGGTTGCACTTTAATAATATTTCTACATTAGAATGTCTCGAGGCCATCTTCTTTTCAGGTGCCTCTGAGCATTATCAGGAATAGAAGAGGAAGCAAGGTTAGAAACTTGTGAGTTTGTGTGGTATGGGAGTTTATAATGGAAGGAATGGTATCTGGTTGGGGCTAGGTCGGTTACATATGGAACATTAAAGTACTTATGAATGTTTTTATTTGTGACAAAGTAAGGAGCATTGAGGATTCTACAAAGAATTTTGGTTTGTATGGATTTGATAGGAGAGAAATTTGAAGGTTAAGTGGAGCCCCTAAGCTCAACTCCGTATGTCTAGATTGGCCTTATTACGGTCAAGTAGATCAGTCATTTGTAATAGAGTGGAAGTTTAGACAGTTTGTCTAGTAAGTACTGTAATAGTTGGAATCGACTAGCAGTTTCCTGTCTTTTCAGTCTTGTGTGAGGATTCCAAGTCAATCGTTTGTCCAAATGTAGTCCAAAGTAGTGGATCGGTTCGACAGAAGGAGAGGATTAATAAGGGATACTGTAGGGCAGTAGGTAGGTTTACGACGAAGGTGGTTTGATGAAATTTATTTTAATCCTCGAATTACACCATTCTACGAGGGTTTTGATATGGGATTGGAGACTTTTGGATGCAATTAAATGGTTATTATTAACTTCGAGCACACATGTGTCATCGGCATACATGGTGATGGTTGGTTAGGATGTCGGTTTTATAGACTGTGTAGAGGACGGGACCGAGGATACTACCTTGAGGAGCACTAACGCACTAAGGGAAAAGGGGATGAATAGGAACCATTGTGGTTTATTTGGAATAATCTATCAGTGAGAAAGGAACGGATGATGAAAATGTAGTGGGTAGGAATTCACGGAGTTAGTAGAGCGGCCCCAGTGTTAGACTTGATCAAAAACCTGTTGTGCATCGAAAAATATTCACATACGGCGCTCCAAAGAAGGCGAGACGTGTCCACCAAATGATGACATCACCGAATAGTAGAGTAAAATGTTCGGAATCCAAATTAGTGATCTGGAATTATATGACTGGAATCAAGGACAAGTGCGTTTCAAAATGAGTTTTTCGAGGATTTTGCCCGTGATAGGTAATTGAGAGATAGGGCGGTATTCTGGTGGCTTTTGGGGTTTGAGTATCATTTTGACTATAGAAAATTTCCACATCATGTCCGTTTAAATTATTATAACCAATCCACAGAAATAAAATTAAATCCTACAACTTATGGAAAATATATATAACCGGCATCGAGCAAAAATACTAAATGTCAGATGATATAAGCTCCACTGGGGCTGAGCTTCCGGCAAGTCATGGAAGATAATACACACATACCTAAGGCCAGATAGGTCAAGCTAGCAGTCCTTACAAAGAGAAAAGTATTTACCACAGTAAACTGAGTCATAAATTATTACAAATTATCGGATGAAAACAAACCGAAGATGTGCATAAGAGCATCTCCATTGTATCGTAAAAATTAAGAATGATGGATTAATAAAAATGGAAATAAAAATTGTGAAGCATGGAGATTCAGACCAGAGGGGAAGATACGGGAGAAAATGTTCTTCAAAATTTTTTAGAACACAAACATTCTTTAATTTAAGGTAAAATAGAATTAAACCTTGAAGATATGGAATAAGTTAAAAAAAAAATGAAAATGTTCATTAAAAAAATCTATAAAAGTTAAGAAAATGACAAATATTGATTTTTATACTTTCAATAAAGCTATTTATCGATCAAGAAGAATTTAAAACTAGATCTTGAAAATCATTTAAATGAATATATTTGGTAAACAAATTAAGATGTTATGAATGTACCTAAAATGAAACTCATTCCTACTTGAAGAGGAATAATAATCTTAAATATCAAAAACACATGTTTATTGTGCAACATTAGATTTACAATAATATTCATACGAGCACTTCCTTTAATGCACAATATGAATTTCATCATATCTCGTAATGAATTTAACTCTTATAAAATTCCTACATGAGGAATATTGTCAAAAGTGACAAGCAAAAACATTTAACTCAACAACAGATAAAAATTGACGTCATTCATTTAATTCGCTTATCAGTCCCTATTTTCCTTTAACCTGTTTGCCTAATACAGTTCAAAATGTAATTATTAAACTTCAACTTTTTTTCAATTCCAAAGCCACTTATTAGTGATAACGACTTTGCCTAAACAAAAATATGTCGGCTCACACAAGGAGAATAATCTAACAAAGAAATAATAGATAACAGGCTTAGTTAAACGGCAAATTGTATTGGTTCAACATTCAAAGGAAAATATATGGTTATACGAAATCATTTCTTTATAAAAACAAAAAATGAAATGTTTGGCTTGTATGGTGAAGTAACTTGTATGGAGTGATATGGTTAATTAATTTATTATAACCATATTATGGGTATATTATATAATATGTTTATTATATTAT
>NW_027108122.1:1195988-1250085 GCF_000696795.3 Halyomorpha halys | reverse complement strand
AATATATAAATGTAGAAAAAAATACAGTTGGACTGGTAGATAGGTTTAAGTATTTATGTTCTACGCTGACTAGAAAAACAAAATTAATAAGGAAAATAAAATAAAAGCTAGGTTAAAGGCGGAAAATGCTTGTTATTTTTCAATCTCGCTTGCTTAGCTCGCTCCTTTTGTCCAAAAACTTAATATCTAGAACTTACAAAACTATTATTCTTCCCAATGTTCTTTATGGATGCGAAACGTGGCCTCTTACACTAATGGAAGAACTGTGCTTTAACGTTTGTCAAAATAAAGTAAAGTATTCGGACCGAAAATGAAGAGTTAACGGAGGACTTAAGAATCTTACACAACGCTGAATTGAAGGAACTGCAGCCGACAAATATAATTTAGGTTATAGCGTTGCGGCGAATAAAACGGGCGTGAAAGGTTGTGGAACTTAGTAACGAACGGATCCCTAAAATATTAATATACACTGAAATGACGGGTAAACTTCCGAGAAATAGACCGAAACGTAGTTGAGATGGTTGTTAAGACGATTTAGTAGATTTGGGTTTGGAGGGGCGTCACTGGATAAGAGTATGTAGAGAACGATTGGTGGTGCCGGCATCGAACCATCGGGTTCGCGAAGCCTTTATTATTATAATGGAGAACTAAACATTTTTACTTTCACTTAAGTATATATGGCATATATATGAAGGAGGAGGAGTATTGAGATCGTGAGTGCTTAAGTCCTCTGTGTGCAAATAAGCAAGTCTAGTGAGATGGTCTCTGTTATGTGAACAGCCTAGTTCAATAACCAAAAGTAGTATAAAACTGAAATTGCATATTTAAGGTGGATATAAGGCAGGGGTTTGACAGCAACTTCACAGAAGTGCCATTTTATAGAATCTAATTTTTCCGATTTTCTCGAAAACGGCACTAAATGATTTTGATAAAACTCGGTTTATAGTTGTTCTTTAATATCAGATTGGTCTTATTTCTCATTTAAATAGTCTGAAAGAGCTTAATTGACGATTTTTTTTTAAATTGTTCTAAAGTACTTTTAATTTTTGATTGGAGAAGATGGTCGGAGGGTGTGGTCAGCAAAGAACAACAACAAAAAAGAAACAAGAAAAAAGATATTTATTTATGCCGACATTTCGACCTGAGTTTCAGGTCTTCATCAGGGCTATAGAACAACAGAGATAACACCAACGATGTTGGTTGAACTGAAACTCAGATATTAGCGTGTTATAAACCGTCGGAAAACCTAAGATTTTAGAAGAGAGAATTATTTAACACATTAAGTTGTAGGAGATAATAGAAAAATGCAAAATAAAAAATTTAGTGCATTTTTCTGTTTCGTCGGACAGACAAATGTCTTCATATCAGTAAAGTTATTAACTAGTTAGTCTTTTGAAATTTCACTTAAGCTATGTATAAGCCTTACAGTTCACAGGACGGATACTTCTCAGAAGGCATTCGTTGTATTTTCAATATTGATTATATAGCAATTAAATAATAATAACAACGTGAAATGCTAAAACCCATGAAGGGTCGAGGATACAATACTTAATAAGGAAGCACTGTTTTAGAACAATGATAATACAAAGAGGTACTTTTTTCAAGATCATGCTAAACCACCAGATTCTTCCACAATAAGTGGGTACCCTTTATGACTCCAGAATCAACATGATTCGCTACCGGCTTCTATAAGAGAATAAAAAATTATAATATAAATAAATAATTATTTATTCTGTTACTGCTCTGCAGCCGTGAGTCAATGTCAATTTATGCCACAGCCGGATTCGAACCCGTAATTGTTTTTATCAATTATTTTTTAACTATTATACTTTATACACACAACGTTTTTTCAGATATTTACTTTTTTAAATCATACATTTACTATCTGTATAATTGTATTTATTGTATGCATATACAATAAATATAGTAGATTATTGTTGAATTTATATTTTAAGATTTTTATTGTATAGTACTTATGTGCGAGAATATGATATATTTTTATGTGTTTATACTATTATTTTATTTAAAATTAGAGTATTGCTTATATTTGATATTTTATTTTTATTCTGTTTGTTAAAATGGGACGGCCTGGCGCGTTAGGGCGTATGTATCAAAGCCCTCGGTTCGGAACGTTGTGGATTCGATTACGACCAGGGCAGCTAGGGAGAGAAAGAAATACTTTATTCATTCATGCCGCCCAAATACATCGGGTTGCTACATTACACAGCAATGTATCGGAAGTCGAGAAATGAATCTTGGTACTCCATCCACTAGGTCCATATGTCGAACTAATTCCCTCCAACAGTTACCAAAATACCAATGTTCGTTAAAAATGGAAAAAATAGAAAGATTTATATTGGATTAAGGAGAAACTATAATTAGATATATAGGTAAATAATGAGAACAAAATAAATAGTCATAATATACTATGCCTTTACATCATAAGAATTTTTTTAAAAAATTGCCGACTAGACATAGGTGTACTGCGTATTAACCAGCCCAGTACAGTTACGCAGCACAACTTTTTTGAATAGTTTTTCTCTCTACATATATGCTCCCTTTCCATTCTTAAGAACATACTAATTAATACTAAAATATGTGCTATTTATTTTTATTAAATTAAAGAACATATTTTGTTGATTTAATAATTAATAACATTAGTTAAAAATACTATTATAAAAGAAATACGTTTACACACAAGAATACATGTTTTACACACATCTTAATTCATTTTTGATTGTTTCTAAAAGTAGATACCGTAATCTCACGTGTCTATAATTAAATTAACACCATAGCATTAAATAAATTTTTAAAAGTTGCCTGTTTCATTTAGTTCACTTATTTCGGACAGCACAGTTACCTTTCTCTAAAATAAGTATTATAATGAGAGATAGTTGACCGTTGATAAATTATATGAGAAGATGGTGGTGCAGTCAGAATGTAAAACAAATAAGTTGAAATAACTTAATTAATAGTGCCAACGTTTCGGCCAAAATTTCTAGCCTTCATCACGGCTAAGAACAAATAACAAGATAACAACTAATGAATACAAAAAATAAAATATAAACAGAATGACATAAAGTAAATAATTAACTAAAATATTCATATTCCTTTGCATAATATAATTTCAATTTTTTATTTTATTTCCTTAATTATAATATTTTTACTTTCTTAAGCAATTACCTATATATACATTTTATTTTCAACTTCTTTCATCACTTTAATTTTATTAATTTCATTCTGTACAATTATTTACTTTATGTCATTCTGTTTATATTTTATTTTTTGTATTCATTGGTTTTATCTTGTTCTTTGTTCTCACCCATGATGAAGGCTAGAAATTCTGGCCGAAACGTTGGCACTATTAAAATAAGTTATTTCAACTTATTTGTGTTATATTTTACCGCACTCCCAACCATCTTCTCCTCATACAATAAGTATTATATTGTATTATAGGCCTAGGAATCAGGTAATGATTAAAAATTCCTGACCTGAAAATTGTGGGAAGTTTGCCTGTTCAATAATATAACTAATCATTAATGTTTGTATTTCGGAATCGCTCTTCAAAATAGGTAATTGAAGTAATCAGATTTCAACATTTACATTACTAATATAGATTTTGCAACTCCATTTAATTATTTTCTCGATGATTATACCTCTCATAAATTTTGTCTTTCTTTCCTCTCTCCCTTTAACTTAGTTTAACCCATTCTATTTAAATTTGGAACTAATGGAATATATTTTTGCTTACCAACCAATAGGCTTTTAGTTTTCACGCTTGATAGCTATGTTTGCTGGAATAGAGTAAATAGATGAAGACTCGTGGATGATACGTCATCAAGTGTAAGGTACCGCTTACGGAATATGTCGAAACGGCCATTGCGAATCATGGCATTTCTCAGCCTCTGGCATGGTTTTATGCAACTCACGAAGGTTTGGCGGGTGCGACCTCAACTCCTATCGAGCTGCTTCGAAACGTGCCATCCTGTATGTAGAACACCTATCTACTATTATTGTGCAAAGGTAGTTGGAGAAAACTGAGCTGAAGCTTATTGGAAATCGAGAAGAAACTAGGTTAAGAACAAACCATAAATGTGAAATATACATTATACAGAATACATTTCTAGTTGTATATTTAGATAAACTATGCAGGGTTAGAAATTAATTTTTTATTAGGATAAAAATAAAGGAAATGAATAATAACAAAGATTTCTAATTCTAGAATCAGATAGAATTGACTAGAAAGTAAAACAAAATATTTTAAAGTTTTATTGTAAAAATGTGCCCCCTCCTTCACATAAACAACATACAGATAACGAATAATTACGTCATAATCACGTGAAACACCCACTTAAAAAAATTAAATTGATAATTGTAATAATGTCAATGAACTAGATAATAATGTTAATCACATCTTATTTTTATTTTAATTGGTATACAATTAATTTGTAAAATATTCCATAATAAATGTTATTAACTGTACTTTTTATTTTTAAAAAAAACTATGGGTTATAGGTCGTTCTCCAAGAATATTATAAATTAAAAATCTGCACCGCTACAACCCATGAAAGGTCAGGTGTTGAGTACTTTGTAAGGAAGACCAGCGGTTGTGCAAGGTGATGATTTAGTCAGAATCACGCTCGGGCGCCAGATTTTTCCCAATTAAGAATATTATAATACTTTGGTTAAATCACTATTCTAAGCAAACCATATATGTTCTTAAAGATGTTTAAAAAAAAAAAAAGGAAATACATGTACATGCAATTCATAACTATAATGAGTCAATTTTTGCTAACATTTTTTTAAAATACAAACAATTCCCCCAAAACATATTTTTTTTAATTGAATGATAATTAAAGAAAAGATAAACCATCCTGAGAATGGAAACAGGCTGCTTTGTGTTTTGCCTAAATAGAATATATGGTACTCGAAACCTATGTTTTAGGAAGATTAAAAAGAGGGTCCCATAGGAAAAAAAATACTTATATTTGTATTTAGTAATATTGAAACAATTTTTAAATATGAAGAATTCTACAAAAACATATATATATAGTGAAATAATTAAAGAAAATCTAAACCATGTCTTCAGGACGGAGACTGCCTGCTGTGTTTTTTTTTGCAAAAAGAAACAAATGGAAAAAACATACATGGCAAAACAAAATATATTATTTATTATATTAATATCTTTATTATTACATAAAATTAAAAGCCAAAAAATTTAGAGATATGAGCCTATAGTTTCATTAAACTTAAAATTTCATGTTAAAATAATTATATACATATTTTATACCCTACATGTATAATTACTGACAAAATCACAATGGAATGTAAAAGCTAAATAAATTAGATCTATAACACATTACAGTATTTTAAGAACAAAATCTGTTCATGCAGCTGTTAGAATAATATCATATCTCACTCTGCTAGACCTCACAGCTTGCCCTTAACGAGCCAATTGAACTTGGTATTATTTGACGCTGGTATGAATATCAATTGGTACCCTTGAGTTTGGTATGCATCCGAGCAGAATGGCCTCACTCCTCCAGTTGTGAAATAGAGCCAAATAAACGCAAGAGCTATATTGAGTGGATTGGACGGTGCGCTAAGCATTACAATGGACCGAGGCTCTCACGTCAAAGCTATCTCAGGGATCATATCATCTCTAAGGGAGTTCCGTCACCGCAACACCATCTTAGGAATCTTAGCAAGTATCTTTAAGCTGGGTTTACATGCTACGATAATTGTTAACAATTTATTGCAATCGGCATCAATTTCTGTGAATCGTAACGACAAATTGGAACGTGTAAACAGTAGCAACCATGCATCGCTACGATTTTATCAGTTTGCATTAGCTCTTTATAGGAAAGATTAGTTTGAAGCTATTCATCGAAATCTTCAAGCAAAGTCCTCGTGAGTTCGGTCAATTAGTGAATTCATTGAACCATATCACAGTTTTCCGTGTTTATGGCTCACTAAGAGCAAAGAATACTCCGTTAGAAAAGAAAAAAGGTCTTGCGTTTGCAGAGCTCACTAAAAAATACAAAGAATTTGATCCGTCGGAAGGCAGGAGAATTGTAGTGAAAAAGGTCAATGCATACCATACGGTTTCTATTTTTTTTTTTTTAATTTATGTATTTATTGAAATTTACAACTGTACAAAAAATACAATAAGTAAATTTTATGAAAGTTTCGAATACTAGATAATCTTGGGAAGGAACCACCCAATAGTGGTACTTCAAACAATTATTTAAATTAGAAGGTCCCGCAATCTTATTTTCAGACGGCTCGGAGGATTATCAAGGATTGCTAAGGATGAGATATTAAGAACTAATGGGTTAGGACGGGTAAGAGAAGTTTGGAATGAAAGAACGCATATCAATTTAGGGTCAAATCTGCAACGAAAGGGGTGTTAAGGTCTTTATGGATGAGTTTATTTGTGATGTAATAAAGAGTATCCAGGATTTTAGATTGTAAGGATTGGATATAAAAGGAATTTGATGGATTGTTGGAGCCCCAGAGCTCAATTTAAATGGGAAGTTTAGAACGTTTGTCAATTAGGTGTTGTAGTAATCGAAACTTACGAGCAGTTTCTTGTCCTTTCAGTCTATTATGAGGATTCCAGGTATGTATATTGTCTTAAGTAACAAATCTATGCAACACACGTTAGTGGGATATTTAAAAAAGATACTGTAGGGTAGAATAGTAAAGGTTTACGAAAGAGAGTAAAAGTAATCTTGTGGGATTTGTACGGATTTATTTTGATTCTCCAGTTATGACACCATTCTTCAATGGATGTTATGTGTATATGTAACATAGAGTTTGTGATGCAATAGTAGAGTCATTGTTTACGGACAACACACATATGTTGTTAGGACTGTGTTGGGGTGGATATAGGTAAAGTGAAAGTGAAAAAAAAGTTCACTCTTATAAAATTATATATTCATTCATATTAATTATTACAATCTGACATGTAAATGTTAATGAAAATAGACATAACCCAAACTATATGATTGGAATAATATTTCAATGAATAAACCAGGATATGTATCAGGAGATTATTTTATTTTTGCAAGATTCTGATCCCTTTGAAATTTTTTTACCAATAAGTTTTATGTAGCTTTGAATATTAATGTAAGGTATTAGTAGATTTCTTCGAAAGAAAATGTCATCGAAAATTAATAATGATACCTGTGAATCAGGGAATATAGTATTCCAATAGTACAAGCAGGATAGAATTATTTTACCATATTACCCAGAACAGGTGACTATGTATCCTTTTTTGTAGAGTATGGAAATGAAACTGCAACATTTTAGTTAAGAATGCAATTATTTATGATTCCCTAAAGCACAACACAGTTGCTGTTATACATTTTCAAAAAGCTGATTCTCTGAAAGATTTTCTTTATTCCAAATGGATCTGCTGCACAGTTGAAAACCCATTGAAATTCGTAAACCTCTACTTTTCGTGAGAAAGATTTTTAATTGAGGAGGGAGGCTTGCAACGGAGTTTGGAGATCTATAAACCACTCATACCAGCAAAAACTGGAACCTCGAACCAATTTGCAAAGACACCATGAAAAACAAATCAAAACTCAGTACAACCTTTTGAGTGGGCAGCAGAAAACATTACCAACGTATACTTTGCTCGTTCAATCCAGGAAGACTATGTTGCATGGAAATGTTTTTTGATAAAGCATTAATCACGATTAATGCATTAATAACATTAAGCACAAATCCACTAATACCTTGAATTAATTCCCATAACTACATTAAAAATATTTGTGAAATATTTTTTAATAGAATCAGAAGCTAGCAAAAATAAAAGAATCTCCTTGTTTCAAAAACATGACACCAGAAAGAATTTATGATAATTTATTTTAAATTCTGTTTATTCCCAGTTATCTGCTGATTTTTTTTAATTTATTATTTTTGTATATAACGAAATATCATTTATTTGCTTATGTCATATTTTCATTCTTTTTATATCTGATAAACATAATGTGGAGAATACAATATATAAAAGTCCTGATAAAAATTGACCTTAGTTAACAAATAATTGAGAATAAGCAGAATTTTAAATAAATGATCATAAATACTTCCAGGAATTTTATCTTTTAATAGATATTATGAAAGAGATTTTAATACAGTGACTGGGGTGACCATGAAAATGATAATGGGACGCAACGCTACAAAAATGTGTAATACGGATACGTATGAAGGATAAACTATTATTGGCTTTAATTATTATTATTAGAGAAACTATGATTAGCTTTTATTATTATTATTAGAGAAACTATGATTAGCTTTTATTATTATTATATAATTTTATATTCAAAATTATGGTAGGATAAATGTAGCTCATAAGATTTTTCCTTTGAAGTCTTTATTGTTATTTAATAAAAAAAATTGCAATAATGATGTATTGATTAAAAAATGGATAGTTTTCTCAACCAACTTCATGGCAAAGAACAAATACACAACAGCCCATTTGTAGAAAGAATGGCCACTACAAGCATGTCTGAGGAGACTGGAAAGGATAAGGAAGAAACGTCTACTGCAGCAATTAAAAAAAAAATACCTGAACTTATACCACGGAAGGGATAGTGATTGGATTTTTCATCCTCATGCTATTATTAAATATCATGGGGTGTATTTTTACTTTATACAAACCTTTTATGGTAAAAGAAGTCCTTGATACATAGCAGGAAGACATAGAGGAAAACCGAAGAGAAGAAGGAGAGCATGGTGTAGACGAGACTGAAGACGAGGGGCAAATAAAGGATATAAATACTGGGGTGAGTCAGTGCCACCCAGGCTGCATCACCCCTTTGTCTCGGGTAGCACCTAACGTTCGTAACGAGCAGCTCTTGGATTGTGGAACCGTTCCAAGGTTAGTGGGCCAATCGGTTTAGGGCGAATTTCAAATGAAAAATTCTCTGGCAGGGTAACACTAATGAAACAACCACGTAGTGATTGATGAATAAAAAAAAACCTGTATCGCTACAACCCATGAAGGGGTTCAGTACTTCGTAAGAAAGAACTTTTTCATCATCAACGATTGTGCAAGGAAGGAGTTTGTCCATAATCAAGCTCAAACACCAGGTTTAATACACAATAGTGCTTAATTCATTTATTTTCATCTTGAACGTTCCGGGAGACTGTACTCCTCTCCAGTACCTAATTTGTCCCAGTATTACTATACTTATCTGTCGCAGTATTATTATACTTATCTCTTGTAGTATTATTATACGTATCTTGCGGACAAAGTAGGTGCTGAAGAAGGGGTCAGTATCCCCGAAACGTTCAAGATAAAGATAAATCAATAAGTGAGCCACAAATTTTAAATATATAACTTGTACTCTTTTTTTAATATATTTTAGTTTTTTTATTGGCATAATAAAATTGGATATTTATAAATTTAAAATTTCATATTTCAAAAGAAAAAAAAATCTTTTCTCTTATGCTTATAAAACGTTTTAACGAAGATTTATCTTACATTTATTCGATTATATTCTATAAAATTAAGAAATAATTTTGAAAAGTTCTAAGTGATATCCGTTTAAGAATTTTATATACGAATTTTCATAGCAACAGAAAAGTAAATTTTTTTGGCAAAAAATCCAACTGCTTAAACGTTTTAAGGCCTACCCAAGTAATCAAAAAGTTGAGTTGACATATTGTGTCATATCTAACTCATACTCATAATCTGAGTTTCCTTCTACGAGTATTTTATCAGCTTTATCACTATTTCAGGAATTTTATTTGTGATACTGTCAATATCGATAATAGATTAAGAATTAATTTCAGTTCTATGGATCTACTCTGAATTCGATTATTGTGGCTCAGACAGCTACTATCAAGTGGGGAATAGTATGTTGTTGGCCTGGCTAATGATTATGGAGTTAACTAACATACCTGTCTAATCCCTAATCAAGAAATGAACTACTTCTCTTTACAGTAGTAAACTTTATTGCTATTTATTAGCACGTAATATAATTGATGCTTACAACTGTCTTATACGTTCGAGGAACGTATGCGATAATATCACGAAACTAAAGTCTTGGAATATAAAATCTACGATGAAGGGAGATAATATGTAGAGGGCCCTGAAAATACTATCACGTGAAGTGTGCGGTGCTGTTTCAGCTTCCAGGTAGAGAGTTGGGTGACTCATGTCACAGATAGCATGCCACAGCGCCAACGCAGTCTCTAACGCTAATGAGTTCTCCAAAGATTTCCTATTCCCGCCCAACAAAACATCCCAATATATAGAACTAACATTCAGAGAAAAATATTAACTTTATTGAAATCCTCTCTACTTAAATTACACTATGTGATGTTATTGACAGCAGTTCATATATGATGAAATACTTACAAATTTTACAGTTAGATGACACAAAAATAAAGGATTATTTAATAACATATTTAGACTTTAGATAGGATTCAAACTTAAATTTTCTCTGATACTTAATACATTAAATTCAATCACTTTCTGTCCACCCCATTCTTGAAGAATAGCAATTGAAAGTTCCAAATAAAAATGTAAATGGATCGACAATATTTAACATATGCCCCTCCACCACCACCTGGGAGGTGGCAAAGAGATGTCTCCCCTGGTAAATGTTCTTGCCATGGGAAGAGGTTTGGGCTCTGCAGTTTAAATCTAATACTACCAGGTTTAGTACGGACCCGGGCGTTTGGCGCCTTCGACCCTCCACATACACTGGACTTCACTATACCCCTTACAATACCTTTGGGTAAAAGAAGAAAGCATTATTACAATTTACACCTTTTTGTACTCAATTATAATTTATTTTCAAAGAAGGATACGAAAAAAAAATTTAACATTTATGATACTGAATATAGTTCAATGAATGCATAGAAAGCTCTAGGGCAGGCCAAGAAGGCCTGTAAGTAAATAACCAAAAAACTGGAAGGGCTGAATATTACATTTAATCCCAAAAAGACCGCCTGTATTATTTTCTCCTTCCATAAGAACAAGTGTCCCCTCCCTAAAGTCTATAGGGTAGCAGGGAGAATAGACCAGTAGGCAGCGTAGTATATCTGGGTGTCACCCTCGACAGACACCTGACACTAGCTCGCCACTGTAATAAGAAGATAAAGCAGGTCAGGACCAAGTCTTAATCACCTAACTTCTCCCAATCTTTTTCTCCGCCTCAAATTAATGATCTACAAAAGTGTGCTGAGGCCAGCCCAGCTCTATGGAGCACCTATGCTGACCAACATAGCACCTCCAACGGCCAAGAGGCTCCAACAGTTCCAGAGCGGTATACTGAGACATACTTCACTTCAAAGAGCAAAGACGTACCACATATATACGACATTTAAACTACCGACAGTGACAGAATTTATATCGAGGAGATACATCATATTTTTTAGACAGCCTTCAGTATGAACCCATTATTTAGGAAACTGACACCGATAGAACGGCCACAAACGGTAGCAGCCACACACAAACAGATTCAGACTCTACTAAGTACAAGTAACTAAATATTTTGAACCGACAAAACCTTGTGAGCCTCATCACCAACAGACTGACACAAAATACAGGCTTCCCCTTTCCAAATGCAGAAAAGAGGCTACCCTCAACCCGTTTTCATCCTGCCCCACACACTCATGGGGCTTTTTTTAGAAAAAAAAAGAAATATTTAACACAAATACTATTGTACGAGTATGTTTTATGTGGTGGTAATATAACCATGGCAACTTCATTCTTTTTCCTCTTATTTCATTTTAATAGAATAAACCTTAGGATTCATGATTTCCTAGAGGATTTTTTTTCTTTCATTTTTTTTAAGTTTATTTATTTTATGCATTTGTTTCTTATTTTCGTTCAAACTTGTAAATAAGTATATAAACAGTAATTGCACATTTTTGTTAATCAGTTTAATTTCAGTTGTATTTGATTCTTTTTCATTTTGAAAATTTTATATTTTACTCTAAGGCCCTAAAGCCTTATTCTATATAGAGTAATAATACACCTGTAATATTACTCTACTTAACGGATCAGTCCCAGGATAAATAAGCAATATTATTATTATTAAACCTTCACATAGCGCAAATTATAAATTATAAGTTTTCACTCAATAATTAAGAAGAATTTTGGACATAAAAAGTAAATATTAATTTTGAGGCAGACAATGGGGAAGTAATTTGTAATAAGAAAAGAAAATGTGAACTAATATTCATGATTTGAATATGAAACTTTCTTTTAATATCAGTTGACATATGTCCATTTAATAGTTTAAGAAGACAAAAATAACTAGATAGCGGGCAAAAAGCTGGAAACGTTGTTCCAAAGTTGAGAAAGAAGTAATCAAAGGGACTAATTCTTACTGAAAAAGAAATAATTAATTATGATGTTCAGCATAACGGACATCCATAGGGAGAATATTTGGTCCGTTGTGCGGAGGTGTCAGTTAATATGGGTAGATGTAAAAATAATATAAAATAGAATAATATAATTAAATACATCTCGTAATGAGGTATCATAAGCTATGATACCTCATTTGGACCAAGATAATAAATTTGATTTCGTTCTTTGAAAAAAAAAATTAATGCAAATCACCTCTTGATCTACCTTTTGTAGAATAGGTTTTTTCTGACTTACAAATAATTTCGAAATGTCTCCAAAACTATAAGGTGATTTTTTTTTAATTTTCAATAGCATAAAGATTTCTTAGGTCTTAAGGAGCACAAAAGCTTAAGCGACGATATGTATTTCATTTTTAATATAAACTTTTCGTATTCAATCAAAATTAAGATTAAATCAATACGCATTAATGTAAAAGAAATAAATTAAATGAAAATAACTTCAGAGAAAATGAGGGAAATAGGTAGAGAAATGTTTGAGAAAAATCGTGTTATTTTCACGTTTATTTTCAGAACTCTTGTCCAGATGAGAAGAATAGAATTGACAGTATCTGCCCCTAAAACAATAGCTGTCCGAATCTCGATTTGGAATGTTTCCAAGCCGTATATCTTTCTTTTTTCACATGAGCTAACTCCAGTTTTTCTGTATCATTCAATTTTTTTTTTTTTTTTTTTTTATCATAGGTTATTGTTAGACAGAAGATTCATTCTATGGAAGCATAAAAGAATGTGAGATATATATATATTTCAAGATAAGAGTATAATAAATCTATATTATATTTTATATAATATGTTAATGCTAAACCGTTTTCAGTATAAATCCATCATACTTGAAGAGTGAAAAGAAATATTTAAAAATTGAATAAATTTATAAAATAGACAAAATTTATTAAACGAACGTACAAAATTCAACATATTGATAAATCAATCAAGTATTATTAAGCCTGGTAAAAAATCTGCCACAGGAACGCAAAACTAAGATTACGGATAAGGAGCTATTTAGAACTTTTGTAGTTGAAAGTATGTAATTAATTGAAGGGCGGAGGGTAAGAGAGCCGATCAAAAAAGGGTACACAAAAAAGCAGAAAGCCTATTAATTATACAAACGTTTCGCCCCACGTTGTAGGACTTCTGGGATAAATAAAACAAGACGTAAACATTGTTAAGTATGTAAGAACTATATGATCGTAATTGAAAAGTTATGCAAAAAAGATATAAATATTAAAGGTGTAATTTAAAAGCTTTTTGTGTAATTAATATTTTATTTATATTTTTGTTAATAATATTTAATCTATTCATTTAAATGTATATATATTTTTGTTTTACTCCGTTCATTTTTACACCTTTCTTTTAGATATATAAGCTTTAATTAACTTTATATGCATAGTATCGAAGTTATCTCATTTTATAACGTTTATATCTTGTTTTAGTAAGCCCTGGAGAAGCCCCTCAAAGGGAGACAAAACGTTGGGATACAAGTAATGATTTTTCTACTGTTTTAAGTATGCTTTTTCGTTCACCATCCAGAACGTTAGTAATATTAGTATTAACTTGGTTTAAAACTTAACCCAAAAATTTGTTTAAGTCTATTAGTTTCATAGTATATACAAATAACTAACAATAGAAATTTAAAAAAGTAATAATGATTTTTGATTTTCGTGAATTGTCTTGACATGTGAAATAGTTTGACACGCTCATTGTTTTAATAATTCAATAAATTAATACATGCGAATAAAAAAAATAATAACCATATGAACATTCAACAGTAAAAGTGTGAGTATTTCTTATGAGAAAGTATTTCTTATGACATGCCAATTAGTTAAGCTCATTTCAAATGATAATAACAACAATAAAATAATAGAAGCGTAGGCAACAACAGAGGTCGCTGAGTCACTGAGGTAGTATTTTCCCCTACGAAGAAATATATTGCGTCAACAAATTCTGCGATATAATCTATCTTAATAAGATCGGTAATAACTGATATATTGAAGAATACAAAATCGAAAATATAAAAACAGTGTGGAAGGAAAATTTTTTAGACTTATCAACTACACTCTTTAAAACCAACTCTACCCAAATGCAAATTTTAAACCCATCAACTCAATTATGTGCAATTATGGTAGTGCATAAGACCTTGAAAACCGAGAATAAACTTTTAGAAATGTTAAAAGTTTCTCTGAAATTCACCTCCGCTTTTTACCAAAAAAAAAAACAACAATATATAACGAATTTCAGTTCAAGTGGGTCGCTGGACGCAACCAAATGTAGAGGGAAATATGCTTTTATTATTCGCACACTTATGTAGGACATCCCCAATTCCTCAAAACATTGTTCTGGGAGTTATGAAACGGTTTTAATTAGACCCCTACTACTCTTTGACAATAGAAAAATCTATTATAAGAAAGGTAATAACTGATATATTGAAGAATACAAAATCGAAAATATAAAAACAGTGTGGAAGGAAAATTTTTAGATTTATCAACTACACTCTTTAAAACCAACTCTACCCAAATGCAAATTTTAAACCCATCAACTCAATTATGTGCAATTATGGTAGTGCATAAGACCTTGAAAACCGAGATATATAGAAAATAAACTTTCAGAAATGTCAAAAGTTTCTCTGAAATTCACCCCTGCTTTTTAAAAGAAAACAACCATATATTTCAGTTCAATTGGAATTTCAGTTCAAGTGGGCGGCTGGACGCAACCAGATGTAGCGGGAAATATGCATATATTATTCACACTCATATTTAGGACATCCCCAATTCCTCAACTCGAAACGGTTTTAAATAGACCCCTACTACCCTTTGACACTAGAAAAATCTATTATTTCGATATAGATGGTAAATGTTCATATTTTATCAAGAATTATGACCAAACCTGGATCCTATAGCAATTATTTTGTTTTCTATACATAATTAATACAAATTTTTATGTATTTCTGCATATATTTATATGTAATATATTCCATAGACCGCTGTTTTGCTTTAATAGTGGAACATCCGACAAAAAAAGTTTTTTATCTTTTATTTGACGATTCCCTTAGATTGTACTGAAGACAGGGTTTACTTTAGGTATAAGTCTGTAGGGCGACTCCAAGAGAGAAAGTAACCCCCGTCTATGATTAAAATCTGTACCACTACAACCGTAGTCAGGTGTTCAGTACACTGTAAAGAAGTACTACTTCTTAAACAAGAGTTGTGCAAGGAGGTGATTTGTTCATGATCACGCTCAACAACCAGATTTTCCCCCAACTAAGGTTCATGATACTATCTTTGAAATCCATCCAAGTCAAAATACAATTGAAACTTTTTTTGTCAGATGTGCCACTATTAATGCAAAGTAGGGGTATTTATATTTTCACACCACTATTCCTAAAATAAATTCTTAAGTTACCTGTTGCAGTCCGAGCTCGCTTCCAAAGACATGTTCAGAGCAAAACCAACTTGCCTTCGCGTTGTCCGACGATACCTGGAAACGAATCATAGTGAAATGTAGCAAGAAAATTGTAATTCAATTTAACTAAAAAGAAATAACTTATGAGCCATAAATCTGGGTGTGAAAATACACTTTTTTATTCAATTTGACTGGTATTGAAAGCAACGGGGGTTAATCCACTACTATATTAATCTATATGCAATCAAAGGAATCTTAATCTATAATAATATAGCAAGCTTAATAGTTTTCTTGTTTGAACGCGCTAATTTCAGGAACTTTAACCATTAGTTTAATATTTCAATATTTTTCAAAATATTTCAATTTATTTTTGGTTTATTAGAAAATTTTCAATTGTTTTTCTTCACTTTTTTTTTTTTAATTACAAAATATATTGATGTAATTTATTGATAGTTTATGTTTCCTTTTGTTTTGTTTTCTAATTTTCTACTTAAAGAAATTATTTACCAAAAAAATATTTATAGATTGAATTTTTATTTAGTTATATTTTAAATAGTATTATTTTATTATCTTTGTATATTTTAAATATAAACCAAGTGTTTCTTTTGTTTCTTATAGTTAGTTATGTTTTAGTTTGTATTTTTTTTTTTTTTTCATTTCTTTTAAACACTAAAATTTAACTTTTTTTTTCTCATTAAGTACTCAGATTTCGATTGTTATTTTATTTATTAGGCCAGCCCCCTCTGCATATCTCTAAATTATAACAGAAATAATTTCATGAACTTCCATTACTATTTGAAAAATTCATATTTCATTGACATAACCCGTATAAACATAAACATTTTTTGAATCAGAAATCTCAATTGATTCTGGTGGCCATATTAATTTGTAATTTAAACATTTATAGCATTCATATTCTGCATGAATGAAATATATATTTAATGTCTGGAAGTTTTTGTCTTTTATGTATT
The DNA here is from genome assembly GCF_000696795.3 of Halyomorpha halys. Classification (NCBI taxonomy): domain Eukaryota; kingdom Metazoa; phylum Arthropoda; class Insecta; order Hemiptera; family Pentatomidae; genus Halyomorpha; species Halyomorpha halys. The sequence goes on along the minus strand of NW_027108122.1, from coordinate 1,233,325 downwards.
TATACACTTTGTAATTGGACTCAAAATAATAAATTTTATAAGATTAGTAATAATACAATGCCAACGAAAATTTGAAGAAAAATTATTTTTTTATATGTTTCAAGTTTAAAGTTGGAAATTTAAACACACCGAAATAAAAATTCTGAGAATTAATTAAGTGTAATTAGATACAGGCTTGTTTTTATTAATTGATCAGGAATGAACTTAAAATTTAAAGCAGGTTGATGGTTGAACACTGAAAAAGCAAATATGAGGAAAAGCATTTACAACAGATGCTGAAAAATGATTATAACAAAATAACAATGAATATAACAAAAAACGGTGATGCTGGAAATCTATTTTGGTCATTTGAAAACATACACAACCTGAAATCCCTTCACTGTTTGTTCTGATACTTTAAACAAACAAAAGATATCGTGAATGAAAACAGGAATGAGTCACTTCAGCAAAATAAAGCGTAGATGATAAATATAACACTGGCAACATAACTTCATCTTGAATTTATTTTGGTAACATCATAAATTTATCAAAAAAAAACCAACCTTACCTAATGTTAAATATTACACAAGATTGTAATTATAAACAATGAGCGAACACAATTTTTTTTTCCTAATAATTTTTTAAAACTAATCTATCAGGACTTATTTTTATTAGGTGTATCAAAAATATAGTTTAAGAATTTCAATTATTATTACATTTCCAATAAACGTTGATTAGAATTTACCTGAATATTGAAAAATCGAATAATTAAGGAAAACTATATGGAGAATTATTTTTTAAAAAGAAATTTAATTAAATATCATTTATGCCTGTAAAATTAAAAATTTAAAAATAATACCTAATTTCAATAAGTATGTATCGATGTCAGAGTTGCAAAAACAAAATCTGTCTAAATAATATACGATGAAAAAAGCTTGTATCACTAAAACTAAAACAAAAAAAAACTTCAGGGCTGTTTCTTGAACAAGGGTTATACAGGAATGAGACTTGTTCTAGATCACACTATCCCACCAGATTTCCCTCCAATCAAGAGTACCCACTTTATAGAGGCTGGGTATGCCTTCAGGGAGGCTCCAGAACCCACAGGGTTGACTCGTGGCTATATTAACAGAATAAATAATTATCTACCACAACCGAACTCGAAAACGGGCCCGTGAGATAGTAATATAGTGCCTGGAAAATTAATCAATATAATACAAATTTTAGCCGTTACATTCTTTCTTATCAGTTATTCGTTTCCTTAGGTAATAGTTTACTGTTTTAATTATTTATTATTCAGTAAAATTTAGGCTCCGAAGAAAATCATACAGAAGTAAATATTATAATTAAATGATTATATTAAGGTAAAAAACATATTTCTTCTTCTCTTTGTAATTGAATGAATTAAATAAATGATTATATTAAGGTCAAAAACACATTTCTTCTTCTCTATCTTCCTCTTTTATGCCATATTCTGGTACGGACTGTCCTCGATCCAACGTTGCCGTGGTTCTTGCAGAGTTCTTTCAATTGTTAATATGACTTTTCCCCAATTCTTAAGATATAATCTTGATATAAAATTAGAGTGTATTTTAGCACAGGAATTTTCATATCCTCCCTAATCCTTTCATATTCGGTATCTACATTTCTTTAAAATAATTATGTAATTAATATTTAAAGATGTGTTTTGATTGTAACAATAAAATCGTCTAAAATATAATCACCCAATATTTCAAAGAAATTTTGTACTTAGTTACATTAAAACCGTATTTTATTAACCTTTTTTATGTTGTTATTTTATATACAAGATCAATAAATACATCTTGACTTGAGTAATATAGTAAATATATTCCTCACTATAGGAAAGAAGTATTAAATACAAAAACATTATTGGTACTAACCCCGGATTAATAGTAAAACATAACAATGCATTATGGAAGCTTTCAATGACTGTGAGTATTTTACATAACATTCCGAAAACAATGAACAAATTAAATTTCTTTAATTGTAACTTCTATATCAACAGGACTGATAACGTTGAATAGTAAACTACCGCCAACGGAATCGCCTCCAATTTTGCAAAACTGTCGTGATATATGTCATTATATTTGAAATTTACTTACTCTAATATATAAATAATAATCGTAGATAGTTGATAAGAAGAATGAAGTAACAGTCTAGTGAACTAACGAGAGTGAGTCAGAGCTGGACAAAGAGCCAAGCCTTACTGCCCGGCCCAGGAATTGTTGATCCGACCGATGGTTTAAATCCTACTTCACAAAACAAATAATCTTACCTCAAATTAATTGAAGGAGACCCTTTTAAAATGAAAGGGAGGGAGTACAAAATGTAGTTTTTATTCTCAGGAACTACAAAACATAAAGACTTTCTGTTAATTACGTTCCAAATACAAATAGTTTCTGTTTTTTTCAACTTAAAAACTATTCTTATCCGGTCTTAGTGCTCCTTAAGATTAAATGATGAGGTAAGTGTTCTGTAAACAGACATGAAAAAAATTCAATTAATTTGGCTTTCTAGTTTTCGAAACAAAAATATGATTTTTCAACTTATTTTATTTTCATTTTCACTATCAAACTCATTGTGACAGTTAAAATTAATAAAATACGTAGTGTACATTATAAATTATTACAAAGTATTTTATATGGATGATGATAGGACTATGTAACTACTAATAAGATGTATTATCCTGTAGATAGGGAAAGAGCCCCAAAACCTAGATGAATATTGGAGTGTATTAAAGTAGAAAGGATTTTTTTTTTATTTTTCACAATAAGGATTACATGAATTTTCCCGGTTTTCTTTTCAAATATTGTTATTTTTTTAAGCAAAACTAATTTAAAAAATACATATATCATCATAGCTTCCTCATATAATTACCTATATTTCAAGGTTTGGGAATGAATTTTATTGTTTAATAAATATGAATAAAAAAAAAAGTAAAGTAGCCTCGGTTGGAACATGCGTGTTAAGGAAAATGCATTTGCTCTTGGTGATACGAAAGAAGTGGATTTAATGAAAGTTTAGTCTATACTATGATGACACTAATCCCCAATTTCCCTCCAAATTGAAATATATTCGTACCGAGAAAATACGTTTACACATGCGGAAGCGAAAGTAGAGAACGGAATCTGATAAAACCGATACAGGATCAACTAGGGATCAATCCGTACGATTCAAAAATATTTTTAAAAAGTAAGCATTATATCACATTTTTACTAATTTGTACACCTGTGCTTTTAATTAAATTAAATTTAATTTACATGAATAGAATAGTAAATACATTAAACATGATTTTATTTTTTTTTCTTAGAAAATTTCTCTTGCAAACTCGATTTTTCTCCTTTTTTTTGGGGGGGGGGAGGGGGAGGAAACTTTCCATTTCTGGAACGTTCACAATATACAGAAAGTAATAGAGGGAGTCTCAAATTTTAACAGTCAAACCCTAGGAACCAACTGTACAGTTCAAAAGCAATGCAAAGTACATATTGAAAATCTATAAATATATTTTTCAAAATTTTCACTTTACCTCTAATGTTAACTCAAATATTGATGACTAATATTCACATAAGAGTTGCATTTTCTGTCAGAAATTCATTATTTTAATCTTCAGAATTAAAAAAACTGGCAACTAGCGGTAACTGTTGAATTTAAAATTGAAATTTTCAAAATACTTTGTGCATTTGAAAATAACTAATTAGAAATTAATGAATAAAATACCTACAACTAGTAAACTTTCACAAAACTATTTCCTTCGCAGAAATGATTTAAAAAATCATATATATTTTTCTTTAACAAACAGCTTATAATATTGACATTTTTTATTAATTAAAAGTATCAATAAGAAATATTTAAATTAATAATCCACTCCGATTCCTAATTTTGGCATTTTTTACAATGTAGCTGATTTTTTTAAAAAATACTGCTCTACTTGCTATTAGTAAATGTTTTCAAGATAAGATAAGAAAGACCTAAATATTTTAAACAAAATCACTAAAAACTAAAATATAGAAATGAACATATTAGGCATGTTCCTACGGCCATTGTTGACAGTCAAAAACTATAACTAAAAAATATGAAATAAATATCCCAGTTTTCATATATAATTAAATCAAACAACAGAGAAAGCTCTTAAATAATATTCATATTTTTTCAATCTTAAACTTAAGTTCTTGTTTTGTTTACTAAATAATTAAGATTCGTTCCCTCTCTTTCCCCACCTACGGTTCATTTTTTATTATAATTCATGTTCTTTTAATATGCTGTTACGATGTCAACGTTATGAATAAATAACAGAACATTATATATAAGGTGAGCTATAAAGTACAGGTGTACTAATAGAGATATACAGTTCACTGGCTCTTTCATAACAATTGCCCACACTACTCAATTTGACCCACATCTGTAAATATTCATACCATGAGTCAACGGTAGATACCAGTCCAAATAAAGTACTCTTCTTCGTTAAATCCAATAATGGAACGTTACATTTTAGTTCCTTCTATTAAAAAAATAAATAAATAAATACAAATAAAATTTAAAAACCTTATTTTTTTAATGTATCTTAAATGTACTCCCATGCAAGATTTAAAATATTTAAAAAGGAGAAAAAATGTCGATATTTCCATCAAAATGAATAAATCAACCTGAAAGTAAATGAAAAAGTAAGTTTACTTTGATTACATAAAAATAAAAAATATGAATAACAAAGGTTTTTAGAGTTTTGGTCGTTAACGTTAACTATGGTTTACTCACTAATAATCATGGTTCCTTAGACCATTGAAACTCAAAAAAATAAAAAACGTTAAAAGAAATATATAAAAGGATAAAGGAAAAAAATTAAAAGATTTTAATTAAGAGAAAAAAATATTTTAATGGAATTGTTCAGTTTTCAGTAAATTAAATTTTCAAATACATCAATGATTTTTTTCTAAAAAAATTCAATTTAATTATGTGTAAGATAAGTAACATTGAAATGATGTAGAATTTGTATTTAACAGTCATTTGAGACCGAAGTAATAATTTAAAACAAACTTATTTTTTTATATTTGGGATTTGATGTCCTCATGTTCAACTTGAGGCAGGAGACGGGTCATCTTGCAGGTTATCAATCTATTCTAGCCAGAATGGAAAAGTCTAGAATTATTCCGAGGACCCACCACGAGATAAAAATCAACTGTCCAGGTCGGATTCGAACATAAGAATGCCAAGTTTGTAGATCAATAGGCTCGGCCATTCACGGCCTCTAACATTAAACTTTAAACTTTTTTTATTTATCTCAAATTGGTTTGTTAGAAGAGTTACTATTTTTTTTAAATTTTAATAAATCCATCCTGCATATACCAAATTACTATCCATAATTCTTATTCACACAAAACAAATTTGAAAAAAAATTGCATTTAAATACCCGACTTATCTTAACATGGTGACACCACACATGTAGTGATGGTTGTGTAATTTGTACCAATTTATAACTTAAAACTTCTTTTTTTTTTATAATAATGTTTAGATACATTTTTCGTAAACTAAAAACTTCAAAAAAAATTTTAGGATATTAGGAAATTTTGTCTGAAATTCACACCCAATGTTATGATATTGTTCTGTTTAGGAAACAAATATACATTGAGATCTGGGATAACATTTGGGAGATGTCCAAATGTAGTGAGGGGGAAGAGATGAGAATGTATAAATGTATATCTGAGCTGCTGAGAATGAAAGTGGCATGAGTCACTTTTCTTTTATAAAGAGAAATCAAATTCTTTTGTAAAAATACTTTATTGATATATCTATAACAAATAAGTCTGTACCGCTACAACCCACCCTTCATGAGCATTGGCGCAGTGCTTTGTAAGGAAGTACTGTTACAAGACCAACGGTTGCGTAAGGAAGTGATTTAGGTCAGAATCATACTTGACCGCCAGATTTTTCTCAAATTAAGGGTATCCACTATATGAGGCTGGATTGATCCCGAGGGGGGTTCTTGAACCCATAGGGCTTACTCACGGCTATACTAATAGAATAAATAAATAATTGATATATCTATATGATACGTTATATCACTTATATTACTCAGCACATAATAAATATAGGGCTAAAATGAAAATACTAGTTAATGATCTCAAAACAAGAAAAAATTCCCTATGAAGGTATGTCTATCAATACTTTGCTTAGGACACATCCTCTTACCATGGTTTGCGATAGTTCGTTTCTTTTTCTATATCATACTACTGATTTTCAAAAACAAAAAATTGAATTTTCATAAATAAAATAAAACAAATTTTTCATATATCCCTAAATTTTCGTATATAACTTCATCCAATGAAACTTTCGAGTTACTATTTAAACAGGAGAATATAAATATATTCGAATTGTGTCCAAACTGAAAATGTAAATTAAGGATCTCAAAATGGACAAGAAAATATTTTGAGTTCTATGACGGTAATTCCGTTAATACTTTCTTTAGCAAATATTAACGTCTAAAGATTTTCACCGTTATGAATTATTTATGTTTAAATAAATTTTAACACATATGTGTTCTTTTCAATACATGTTCATATTTTAACCCTAAAACATTCTGTTTAATATGCATATTATCACATTAGTACATTTACAATAATCCTAATAAATGAAAAGTAACGTATGCCAATTTCAATCCCACCGGCTCTATATCAGGCCTCCCCATGAGCCCCAAAATCATGTTCTACGCGTTACGAAACGAATATAAAATGCACCCCTCAACACTCCCACGACCTTCGATACAGCTCAAAGCCTATTTTCGGGAGAAATACGATAGTAAATATATGAATTGAAAATATTGAATAGTGAAACAATGCTATACTTTTTAAATATTTCTTGGAATGAAATTGATTTCTACATAAGTCTTTTAATTTTATTAACATACTAAAAACAAGATTAATTACTCTAACAAAAAAAATGAATTAGCGATCTCAAGAAAAACGTGTCCGATAACGCTTTGTTTACGAAATATTTACCTTTGAACATTTTCATTGTTATGAATTATATAGGTTATAATAATTAAACTAATATGTGTTCCAACTACTGTATTGATGTTAATAACCATTAACATTGATATTAAATTATGTTCAAGCATTAAGGTATCACTCGGTATCTTCCGAAGTAGCAGTGGCGGAACGGTTACTGTTTCGCAAACTCTCCAGATCTGACACCATTGGATTTGTTTTGTTTGGGCAGGTATTAAACAAAAATTCCATGCAAGCTCAGTTATTGATTTTCATTCTTTAGGGAGGATAATTGTAAATTACGAAACAATAACATATATCCAGTGTCCTTCAGCTAAAGCTACTTTTGAAGGAAAATGCCAATCCTGTCTCACTGCTCAAGGTAATCACTCTGAACAAGATTAGGATGAATGTTAATGTTTAGATCAAATAAATAAAGTAGTTAGAACACATGTATTTATTGCAACCAAAATATGCCATAACAATGAAAATCTTTAGACGTAAACATCTACTAAACAAAGTGTTAACGGTTATACCTTCATATTTTCAGTTAGGACACTTAACCCTGAAACATCCAGTATTTTTAGTAGCATGAAATTAAATGAAAGAGCATGCCGTTGATGGGATCGAAGAGATCGTGAGGAGAATTGTTACGCCCCCTAACCAAGATTATTCTAGGGCCAGTAAGAACCATATGGCTCCATATTACTGACTCATAGAGCTTTTGAATTCAAAATAGAATCTCGGCAGAAGGGCCGAATCCATTAACTCCGCTTTGCCTTCATCCTCCATTTCTGACGATGCTACAGTTTTCAAAAATCATGTGTTATGAAATGGAATCTAAGAAGATTGGATGCTCTCGGAAATTGCCTAGTCTCAGCCGATTCCTCGTTTAGTTAATAATCAAATTCTTTCATAGTTCATATTTATACGTTTTTAAATACTACTAACAGTAGATAGATGATTGATGATTTTAAATAAAATTAAACGTAAGTTAGGGGAAGTTTCATTGAAATTTCAGCATTTAAGCCCTGTTAAACTATTTCAATAAGGATGGCACCTATCTGATATTATAGACCTAATTTGTTCATCGATATACCGAGTTTAATCAAAATCGCTAAAGCTATTTCTGAGGAAATTCTAAAATAAAAAGTATAAAATCGACTAAATAAAGTAAAACATTCTGTCAGTAGATTTTATCGAAAAAGTTACAATATCATCCCAGCAATACACTAGCCTTAAATACAAAATTAACATCCGAAATTATAGGGGATTTTTTACATTTTTTTTTAAACAATTTAATAATACCAAGAGTACATTAAATATTTCAACAACTATAGCACTATGTCACAATAAGTGGTCAATACTAAGTAAGTCAATTATTATTTATATTCATTTTATACTCAAATGTACAAAACAATCTGACTTTTTCAAATATAAAAAAAGGTTAACCAACGCACTAAAAAGAAATTTAATCAGTCAAAACGCTAACATGATTTATTTTTAAACTATCTATTATACCTTAATACATATCTTCGAAAAACATTTTATAGAGATAAATTAAATTTAAAAATCATTATTTTTCTAATTGAAATGTATTTAATTATATCCTTTTTTTTTTTTAATAAACTTAAATATTATTATAATTGTTCTTCAAAAATAAGATGTACAACTTATATGAAAATTCAATTTTTTTAGTAATATATTTTTTTAGCATATAATATACGACTACTTCAATTATGAGTAATTGTCCCATCACAGAAAATAATACAATTCTAAAATAATCCCAATTGATTTTTTAAGCCATGTTTTAAGCTTCATTAATAATAATAGTTTTTATCTTATAGGAAAGAATATTAATACCTTTAATACACCTTATAATATATATTTATAATGAGTTGCCAATATCATACAATATTTTCTAGTCTATTTTAATCAATTTCTGAATCAAGTTAAATCTAAAAAAAAAAAAATTTAGGAATATTTTAAAGATTCATAAAAAGTTATTATCGAACGGTATAAAAGTATACCAGCACAAGATAAGAAATATTTTGACGCCAAAATAAATTGGCGGGATAGATGTAGATGCATGCGCATTGATTCAGTGCGCAGATGACCGCTTGTACTTTGGACACAACACTGTATGTTTTTGTCAGTTAAATAAAACCTAACTTCTTCGATTACTGAAGGTAACAGGTTCATTAGTGCTATCTACCGATACTACGTTAAAAAAATGTGATGAACCTACTTAGGAGCAAGACTAACCACATATAAAAAAAAAAAGTAATTGTGGAACCTGAATTAGATAAAATGATAAAATATGCCTCAGCCCTCTTCCACTAAACTCAGGAAATTACAGAAATATGTTTATTGACAGTATTAAACAGTCATGAAAACATTATACAAAATACAAGAATTACTAGACAAAAAAAAATTACTTTCATTAAACATTTCTTTAGATTCTATTACTTTTTTCCGTAGGCTCAAAATTAATTTAAAAATGAAAAATTTATTACATGCCAATAATATAACTAAAGCCCATATAAATAAATGTTGGGTAAATGTAATATTGTTCTTTCCTTAAGTTAAATTTGATATACTTAAATGAGAATACTAGTAGAACTATCTTTAAATTATTATTTAATTTATTTAAGTACTGAGCTTTATTCATAGAGTGGCTCCATACATAAAAAAATATATATAAAAAATGGATTTGTATAACAAATGTGTTCAGGATATTAACTCAAACGTCATCCTACTTTGGCAATTATGGAACATTCAATTGTACAATTACTAATTTGATTCTGACTACAGCAGGTGCAGATACCGACACCTCTCTCTCTCTCTCTCTCTCTCTCTCTCTCTCTCTCTATATATATATATATAGATATAGATATAGATATGTGTGTGTGTATAAAACTAAAAACATTATATATATACCTACAACAGATAAGAAAAAAGATATATATATAGATATAGATATAGATATAACATCGTTATTTGAAATAGCATATTTATAAATTCTTTAATGGTTGTAATAACTAGATAAAAATTGAAATTGGCATTATTAATATGTTATGCGCCTAAAGAACATTTTCTTTATTTCCAAAATATATCCATGTAATGTTAACATGTATGAAAGGGTAAAAATAAGAATTATATAAAAAATATCTAAGGTCAACTACCAAGATTTAAGTGCATATTCATGTTTTTTGAAGCAAAATATTATTTAATATTTAACCTCTTCATGTAATTTCTCATTTACTAATTCTTTTTGTTTAGATATATATCATTTGTATAGTATATCACTTTTTTGCATAACTTAAAACATTACTTTTGACCTAAATTAAACATTATATTTAGTAATAATGACAATTTTCTTCATTAGTTCTCGGACAAGTTCCTTTAGAATAATATAATAGGCAGCATTGGAACTAGGCTTTAGTACCTAGGTGTATTTTACAAAAGTTTAAGAAATAATAAAATATCTTTAATACTAATAAATTATAAAAGTAAATGAGACAATTATAATAAACAAGTAAGAAAAAAAGCAGATATTGTTTATATAAGTAGAACGTTTCATAGACATCCAGTAATATTTTGTATTAAATGTTAAACCATAAAATAAAAAGGAAACAAATAAAATAAAACCAACTACTATATCATAAAGCAAAAGGTAGCTAACTTCCAATAAAGTAAAAGAAAAAGAAAAAAGAAGAATGAAAAACTGATATTTAACAAGAAAGAGAAATTAATGTTAATGCATACATTTACGAATTCATTTTTAAATGAAATTTAGGAACATAAAAAAAAAGGATAAAAAGGCAACAAAAAATAAATTCTCGAACAAATCATAAATCATAAGATATCTTCCAATAGTAATAGAATTAAAAAAAAATTAAATAATGATTATTAACAAAAAGATCAAACAATATTTTATATGCATATTTACAGATTTCTAGTGAAAATTATAGATATCCAATAATATTTTATAGACTTTTTATGACTTAGAGATAAGAAATTAGTACTAATTTCTGTAAAGTTGACCATCAATGTAATTTCAATACCTGAAATAGGCCCAATTAGTAAAAAATGAAGTAGAATTCGATTTTGAGATAACAGGCAATATATGACAACAATTTAGGTGTGAATAAATGGATAAGCTTGATTTACCTACTACCTTGTTGAGAACGATCAGTTCACATAAATGAATACCAATTAATAATACAATACATTAAAGTTATTAAACCACTATGTACCTCATTAAACGATGTTTTCTAGTTTCCATTATCCATTCTCTTGGTCCAGTTATTAGATATGAGAAGATTCTGAAGCATTTTGATCATTTTGAAAGCATCCCGACGCGGCCATTTCACGGTTAGTTATTGGTACCTGCCGTGGGGAGCGCCACTACGCTCTCAAACTAACAATCATACCAACACTAAATTCTTTGACTCTGATATTAATTGCAAACTATTCACTTTTATTCCGTTCAAAAATTTTTCTCACTTCATTAATAATATCTATGGAAAATATCCAGTTTATACAATGAAAAAATTTTCCACAACTTAAGTAATTAAAATAACCCTAATAGTATAGTCTGTTTTTCGAGCATCCATTGAATCGTTTTAATTTTAACATACTATACTAGCAACTGTAAGAATTCCTTCTTTTTAAATTTAACTTTAAAATATTACTCTTTCGGTTTAGAAATTACTTTAATTATCATTATTCATGTATTATATTTTATTATTGTAGGGAGATGAAATTTCACCGTTGCAATTACTTTCCATCCACATAAAACAAAATAGAGAAAGGGAGTATTCTATTGAAAACTAAATATAGAAATTAAATTAAAAAGAGGAAGAAATCTATAACCCCACTAGAACGACAACTTTTTTATTTTCATCTCCTTGATATTTAGTCCTAATTTAGAAAATACGGGATCTTCCATTTCTAAACCGTTACTTTTTAATCTAAAATTAAATGGTTGGTATGAAAGTCAAGAAATGTAGTTATATTTTATTATTATAGGAAGATAAATTTCTCCTTAAGAATTGATCTATATGTAAGCAAATAATAATAAGAAAGAAAATCATCAATGAAAACTATATTTTAAAAAATGAAATACTAAGTACATATTTATAAAATTTTATGAAAAAGGAAAATCTGCGTACCAGGTTTATCCCATAATACACCTATTGGAAAATATAGTTGATCTAAATAAATATAGTTGAAATAACTTAAATTTTTAAGTGCAATTCATTTTTTCAATTAAAGGAGTAATAATAAAACCGCTTATTGTATTTATATGTAACAGAAACAAGTTTTCAAGAAAAAATTAATTTTTTACAGCTAATGAAAAATATCATCAAAGTAAATATAGTTTAAATAACACATTTTGAAATACAATTTATTTTCTTATTAAAAGCGTATAAACATATATGTAATTTATTCATTAAATTATTATTTATTTAGTGTTATAAATTATTAAATAAAGTTCTTTATAAATTTTTATATTCAAGACCAATATGTAATGATGCAATTATAATATACTAAAAATTATCTGGAAGTGTTCTCCAGTTCCATAGGACAGTAGATAAAAGCTTCAAGGACAAGGTGAAATACCCCTTCTCTCCCAAAATCAAAAAATATCATTTCATAACCACCAATACAACTTTTGAATATTGAATAATATTTATGTATCTTTTGTGTATTTTGTTCAATTTCACTTTTTAGTAATAAACCCTCCTCCTACCGAAAAACAATCTGCGTTCCCTCCAGCTCCAGTTATATTTATTAAGCAAACTCCAGCCCTTAGTGTATTATTTTACGGCTGTAAATGAATCATTTAGGAAAGGGGGTGGTACTGACACCAGGGTTGAAACAAATTGATCAGTTGATGACGATACACATAAGTGATGCTGTGACACCGACAGTACGGAGGGTAGCCGATGATATCATCTTCCTCCCTCTTCCTTAGTCATCTTTCTTACAAGATCGATCCCTTCTTAGGGAGTCCTTAGGTATTGTTATACCGCAGTACTATATCGTCCCTTCGAGAGTTCCTTCCAAAGTACAGCTAATGTATGATTTACAAAGAAAAGCTGTATAGACCAACCCTATAAGTCATCAAAATAAAAAAAAGTTGTATTCAATAGGAAAGATAATTAATTTTCAATTAATGATCTCATTAAGTTTAAACTTTTAAACGAGTATTTGAACATTTGTATAATAACTATCAGTAGCTCTTTCAAGATATTCAGTAATAAATATGAATTTAGCAACAGAAGATAGGATGATCCAAAATTCCTGCAAATGAAAATTTTAAAATCCAAACAATTTCAGAATAATAAACGATACGTTCTCACCTATTTCGATCTAAAATGTTTTGATGTTTCTACATTGAAAAAAATCAATCCGTGCCCAATATTTTAGTACTATAAACAAAAATTATACAAACTTTGGGGTGAACCTAAAAGTAAAATTTATTTAACTAAAAAATTTCGCTCACGATTCAGGAACCGTTGGACCTATTCCTAACGTCCCTAGGTATATACCAACCAACTTTAAACACCTAAATTCAGTTCGGTACACATGTTTCGTTTTTGAGCTAGGATGATCACTTACCCACACACAAAAGATTTTAGTGATTAATTATCCCGCGCTGTGACTAGGTACTAGTCAAATTATGTCTTATTGATAATTTCTCCAACTCTCATAAAAAAGAAATAAAATAAAATATAGTAAGCTAGGTTCCACTGAGTCAATATATTCAGATATTTCTCACGACCTTTCTATATCAATTCGTCAAGAGTTGCTAATTTTGACAATTGTGAATCCATCAGTAATAAAAAAAGATTATATTATATGTTCAACTTCCATAAAATTGGAACATATAAATTCCCTTACAGTGCATAACCAATCAAAAGCTAATATTTACAATGGGTTCATCCGTTCTGCTTTAAACAAAAGCTAAATGAGATGATCCAGCTTCCTGGACCTCCCACGCTATCTTGTGCCCTTCCGGACGACCCCTCCCCTCCCCCCCGCCTTCCGGCTGACACAGAGGAAGGTGCCACACTGATAACAAACCGTTCTTCCTTTCTTATGTTGTCAGTCCTGTTTCCGGTGTTGAGGAAACGGGCTGAATGGCCTTAGGTCTAAAATAGATTTCAGCTCATTTAAGTCATTTCAAAGTCACATCAAAAGTTACATTGTAAGAGCAAGTATGCCATAATGAACGTCTATGAGGATTTTAATTGGTTTGCCTATATTAATTGTCGGCAACATCATGAAGAAAGCTAATTGAAAATATCATTTTAATAAGCAATAGTAATTTATAATGAGGTGTTAGAAGTCAGCCGTAGATTATTATGAGGGGTTCCCCGACCATCTTTTTCTCATAATAGTAATTTATTGATATTTAACCTCTCACAGTCGGTTTCCAACAGACAAAACTAAATAGAAATGCTTATTTGGAAAATGTTGATCAAAATATTTTTTTCAGTTATTACCAAGGGTTAGCTAATGATCAGAGCGTTTTATTCTTATTAAATTGTACAGTAATTATCATTTTATCAAAAAATGTACAATAATCAATCTTAATATTTAGTTATAAATGCAGAATTTATGTGTGAAACTCACTGAAAAAACACACTTTGGTTCATTAGTCGGATTGAATCAGTTTGAAGACAGAGTGAATAAAGAAGTTAAGCCGTAGATTCAAATTTTTCATATATTTCATCTTAATTTTTACCACTAGTTGATCTTTTAAACCCCAAAATTTTAACCTAATTTTCCGCTCGAATTGTTCCATTACAAAAAAATATATTATAGTAAACGGAATAGACAGCTTGATTTCCTCTGCAGATGCATTGAAAAGACAAGTAAATGGAAAATTGCATACGAATTTCGTGGAATTTAAATCCTATTACGAATTTAGGAGTCAGATTATAAAGAGGTTATGACATAGTTAAAGAAATAAATTAAGATAAAGCAAGTGGATCCTAGAATTTCATTGGTTCCACTTCTGACTGATCTCACACCAACATTTCAATATACTAAATTTTTACCATTAGTTTATCTTTTATAATCCAAATTTTCTGATTGTTAGTTCTCACTCTTCCTTTATAAAAAATAAAATGTATTAACTCTTTCACTATGGAACTTGGATAAAAGGAACAAATTGGTTGATTTCCTATATAGGTTAAATATTGAAAGAGCGGTTAAGTGGAAATAAATATTTTAAAAAGATATACAAATTAAGTGACGATTTTTGTTAAATGCCACAACGAATTTAGGAACCTCTATCACCATTTCATCCAGAGGGTGTTATATTGGGTAGTTATACCAGACGGCGCCTAGTATTTATCCAGAATTATCTCTCCTCTTATAAAACAATATTCCATTTACCCCGGTTTACCTATTAAAGAAATAGTTCTACAAGAATTTAAGTTTTATTTGTAGCTCTTGTCGCATTTTGGCTATAAATCAAGTAATTCTACCATATTTTTAATTATATACCATATTAAACTGATATCAGATATTTATATAACCAATAAATGGTCGGTACGGATAAAAATAATTTTAGTTTTTCATTTTCAGAAAATATTCAGAAGGCTTAAAAAGCCAACCAAAAATTGATAAAGCATACCCGCAAGACTTTAGACGTTAAATATATTTAAATGCGACATATAAACTTACTCATTTGAAATATTTTTGTTACTACAGATCTTTATGGTATAATCTCCAATACCATAAGAGTTTATAACATAATCCTGGAGAAAGAAAGACCTTTTTTATTGTTAGAAAAGGATAAAAAAAAAACACAATTATTTACCATCAATTTATTTATCTTTTAGAATAGTCCCAATACAAATAGAGATGACCAATCCTCAACATAGTAGTAAATTATTTATAAAATTTCAAAAGAATTAAAAATATAAGAAACCTAAAAAAATACACAATTAAACAAAAAATAAATTCAAACATCAGTCAACATAAGTATTTATAAAATTAAACAGTTCAAAAAACATAACAAAAAGAAATAATCGTTTACAGTCGGTAATAATTATAAACAATCTCCTTTTTTTTTATATTTTGTCAAAGTTAAAAATGTACTTGCATGAACACAAAACAATCAAAAGCACTAGCGTCATATGTAAGGTTAGAAAGTTATAGTAAAAACTCTAATTCGTACAATATTATCTAAGCGATAGTAAATGCTTCTTAATATAGGAGTATTTGTTGATGTCAATAACTTATTAAGAATGTTTCTGTTATAATGAATAATATTTGGTAAATAGCATAGCCTATATTATTTGCACAGTGGACAAATAACAGTTAAAACGAATAGGTCTTTAGGTATTTTACAAATCATTGGGTTTATTATGTAAGATTGGTAGTAAAATTTGATTTCCTTTTTTCTAGAGAGTCTTAGTTGTGCCATCATTTAAAAGACGTGTCTGTTATTTAGTATAGTTGGATGTCGGAGTGAATGAATAAATTAAAGAATGATTTTTCATCTAACAATGCCATCGTAGAATGATGTCAGAGGTTCTTCAAAAGTTTCCTAGCTTGAGATGTTGGGAAATGAAGGGCTGATTAACCAGAGAGGCCGACATGTGCGCTATGGCGTAAGATTACCCGAACCATTGTTCTTAGCAACGAGTACCTTCTGCCGCAGTTCGGGACCTTCAAACAAAGCACGCCTCCTCCCCCTATTAATGAAGGACTGGTAAAGAGAGGACAGGGGGGTTGGCAACCCTGGTGTGCAAGAACAATGAGGACCCGCTACAAACCCTTGTTTTGTTCTCCCCGCCGAAATGGGAAGAGGCTTACACAGCTTCCGCTCTTTCGACCTCTGCTTTCAACATCGCATCCGCTCTGTCAGGCAGGAAAACTTTGATCTTTGAACAACGTTAAAACGTGCCCCATTAAAAACCATATTTACGTTTCATTATTATCTTCCAAATTCTTGTTCAATAAGAACGATATGAGGTATCCCGTAGTGAGTTTGATTCAAAGAACAAATAACACAAGACACTCGTATATATTTCTAGAATATCAATAATACAACAATTTATGATGGTCAAAGTGGAAAGAAATACATTATAATTTGTTGTGGGAAAATCCGCTGATTTTGAATAGGAATATTGACAAATTTTCATAGTCAAATACAGTTAAATTTTCTTTTTAACATGGATGGACACAACCTTCCGTCTAAATTAAGTGAGATTTTCTGAAAAAAGTCTTCTGATTACTTCAGTTATCTTATTTATGCAGTAAAAATAAGATATTTTGATTGAGGATGTTTTCTGCCATAAATTTAGGTTGGATTACTTCCACGATTTTGTAACTCATGACGTTTATGACAATGAATGTTATGACACTCTTTATAACCATATATAATTAGACGGAATACATAATGAGAAATTAAGAGGAAGTAAATAAGGTTATTCAACTTGTACGTAGTTGAGACAGAGCGGATATTTGAAAGGAATATCGACTTTAGCTATTAATACCCCAGCAGTAGCTGCCCTAGTTTGATCTCTGAGTCATAAATCGATATTCACCTGACCTAAAGTCGACCGGTCGATGGCGGCGTAATAGCTATTGCGTCAGTCCCCTGTCATCCTAATCCCTTATATTACTTATTTTTAATTCGATTTTATTTTCTTCTTTATTCAATCAAACTTTAGTTGCCGTAATACAACTCCATAAAAATCCATTTTTATCTATTCCATTCAAAGTCCATAAACAACTCCAGGATAATTTCGAATAACATTAAGGAGAGTTGTCACGGAATAAAAATTAAAAAAATAATTTTACTAAGTGTACGCATTAGTAATTGATACTTAATCTTCAAAACTTCAATCAGTTGGAATGAAAGTTCGACTACTTCTGCTGAATCGATTCCCTATAGCTCACTGCTTGCGGCGAATCGATTCTTTTTACCTTATTCTCCTGCGTCCTCACTGCCAGAGGTAGGAAAACTTTGTATTCCTGCAGAAATTAAAAAAAAAATTATGTCCTTTTAATCGAATATTTTTAATCACATTATACGTTTTTGACATCCAGCACCAAAGTTCGTTCCGTATATACACCTGTGTGTCTGCTTGTCGGTCTGTTGTCGAATTTGTGTCGATCAAACCGTTAATCGGATTTAATTCAAATTTTCAAGTTTCCTGCTGATTGATATCTAGTTCTTCCCTCGTTTATTTAATCGGGTGCCGTCAACTACTTTTATGTGCATGTCTAAAAGAATTACCCTCTGTGAACTTGTTTTTCGAAGACTCTATTTGGTCCAAATTTGAAGGAAAATAGAAGATTTGTGTAAAATGGGTATATATAAATCAGGATTGAGCGTGGATACTAACCATACCACCTCCTTGCATAATATTTGTTCATGAAGCAGTATTCACTTATCAAGTACTTAACCATCCGAAAGGTTGAAGTGATGCCTACTATACAGAAAATACTCCCCTACAAATAATTTTTTATTATTTTTATCAATTCTCTTATTTTGGATTACAAAAAATATAATTTCAGAACTTGATCGGAAATTTTCAAATGTCGTATTACAAAAAATTACTGATTTTAATTAGAGTAAATATATTTAATTTAATACTCAGTACAATATTTAAGTAAAAATATACTAAAAAAAATTAATTCTAAGTTTATGGGTATATTAATTATGATGAATTCTCATATTCAATTAATCGCTTCAAATAATGAACAATATTAGATCTTATGTATATTATTTCCAAAATAAGAAATAATGAATTTTATTATACGTATAAAATGTAATCTACAGAATACTGGAAACTTCTAAACCTTTTTTTCGTTTCTACGTAGCTAACAAATGATCGAATTATGTCTATATTCATCTTGTGTTTTTTTTTTCAATGCTTTTTTTTTCAAAAATCGCAAATAACATTTTATCTATTACCCAGTAATTTGCTCGACCATCCAAGAAACGGTTCATATACTTTCTCAAGCACGCATATCATTTGGTTTTATTTTAATTAAGAGCGATCCTTTACTGTAATATTAATTCATTTAAAATATATTACAGGTCTAAAAATAAACGCAATAAACTTAAATAAAGTTAATTCAGACATGATGACTATTTTTGGAATATTTTGTTTAAAAAAAAAAAAATCAAATACCAAATTTTCAATTAAACACTATGTTAAATATACTGGCAAATTAATATTGTTTATGATATTCAGAATCATATATTCTATAATTTTAACATATTAAGTAAAGGTTAATTAAAAATTGCCACTTGTGAAGAAAGTAGAGTAGAGAAGGGGCCGGAGACCAGCCCAACGCTTGGGTATGGCGGGATAGCCTACCCTATTTTTATATTCTATTTTTTGTTTTTATTTTACATCCTTTAAAGTTTTACTCGAGGGTAAACGGGCTGGTTTTAACTATTTTTCAGTGATTGATTAAAATAGAGCATAGCGAAAATATGCTATACTATATTTATAGAATATAGGTTGGAAATTAATAATACAACAATTAATAAGCAGGAATAAAACGAATATATAGAAGAGAAGAGCTTAAAGTGATTTTGTTCTTGAAATATTCATAAATTTATCGTCACATCAAACACAAAAACTAAGAAATCCAGACAGGACAATTAAGCTAGTTTTTTTAAATAATAAAAACTTTATCAACCACAATTATGATATAGAAATTCTAAGTTTAGATCGGGTCTATTATAAAATTCCAAATTTTGACTTTTCCTACTATGTCCGCGTTGTCGGTGGCAACAAAATGTCATAAATCTTATTATTTTTTATTTTTCAATTATTTGCTTATATCTTAATAATACAGTTCACGACCATTTTGTACGTAATGTTTTTTTCTGCGGCCATTAACCCTACTCGCTCTGTCATATTTAGGAAAAGGTTTGAAGAACGAAAAAGATTTTATTGCACTGCCAGATTACTTTGTGCTGTCAATACTATCCACTCGTTTTTCGTTGGTATTCTTCAAAATAGAGGAGGAGCTGAGAATCTTATGCTTTCATAACATATGAAATGAACTTTTACCAACCAAGAGACAATTTACACACACAACTATAACAAATAACTGGATAACATGTAAGGGAAAACCGCTTCGAGTTAGTATCTAGAGAATCATTTCACGCGTACTGCAGAATCATGTAGCGTATATGAAAATAACGTAACAGCCAATTTTAGTTACTGATTTTCACGGAACCAAGTGAATACACGAAAAATGTGAATTAAACCATTATTGAAGGAAATTTAATGAACTTTTTATATTTTTATATATATAATTACTTTTAACCTATAGTCAGTGGTTTTAAATTAATACAAAATGTAGGCCTCCATGCGCACATTCCACATTAAGGGAACTTCTGGGACCTGCTTAAAAAAGAAAGCCAATAGTATTCGTCCATAAATATAAATACACAAACTATAAAGTGCAAGCACTAATACGTTTTGTTTCATGATGGGAACGACTATCAATGATATAACATGATTTCAAAAGCAAAAAATTATCTATCAGAATTGAATAAGTCAGTGAAGTTGTACCACAAACAAACTACAAGATTAATAGTATTAGTTTGTACTTTATTATAAAACAGGGCCCTGGATGTTATTCAGGACCATTGGATAGAAAGTATTGTTGATACTTAAGCGGATCGGTAGCGCCGGAGCCAATAGTCGTGGAATAAAACTGAACGTATCAAAGCAGTAGTAAATTGTATCCTCTACAAGTTTTATAAGATCATTTTTTTTCTGGATAATAATGTATGCAAAGATATCAGAAAAATATTGAAAACTTTATTAAATTTTTCGCTCAACACCACGTGCGTGTATACTATGTACTCGTTACATTACATCTATGTGCTGTAAGCAACCTATTAATTGCAAATTAATATTCTCTTCATAAGTTGTATATCGTCTATTCAGCCGAGGATCGACCTTGGAGTCAGAAGACCCTCCTCGGGCACACCCAGGCTGTAAAAATGAGTACTCATTAATTGGGGGGACTGACAATTGACCATGATTCTGACCAAATCACCTCCTTACATAACTGTTGGTCGAGATACAGTACTTCCTTACAAATTAATGAGCTCCTGAACCTTCATAGCTTGTAGTGGTACAGGTGTTCTTTCTTTTTTCTTTTTTAATTCATTTGTTGTACTTCATTACTAAATTTTGTAACATTCTATATATTATTATTACCCTATCATTATTTGCCTATTTCAAATTAATAATATTTTGTTTTTATTTTATTTATTTTTTTCAGTATTTTCTATCTTTGCTGTAGCTATTTTTATCTCTAAAAATAATTTCAAAATTGTAAGGTTTCACTTTATAAGCCGTTACAGCTTCCACAACGCCTCAATAATTAAAAGTGTTAAAAATAAATATTTCTTTTTATATTTATTATTTTTGTACGCTATTTTACCTCCGACCTACCGATGTTGCCATATGGTCGGACCTCATTTGTTATACTTCGCTGGATTTTTTAAAAAATTTATGAGGCATATAATCGGTTATTATTGATTTTGCAAGACAAAACACTTCTATTGCCTGGATTGCAAAAAAAAAATCCTTAATAATATTGATTCAAGTATCCCGCAACGTCGGCTCAAATTGTTGTTTTACGATTTTTTAAATTTAATTATTAATTATCGTACAATAACTATTCAATATCCAATTTATATCGTCAGAGAATAGACCTCTATGGCGATAAATTATACAAAGTGTTCAAAGCAAAGGAAAGAATTGATCAGGTTGTAAATAGAAGATGTTTAGAAGAGAACAGGGGGTCTGAAGGTCGTCTCCTACGTCACTGAATGACTCACTACGGCCCTACGCCATGGCTACCCCTTGCCTTCGTCACATCCACCCTCCAATAGGGGGATTAGGGAGGAATAAAAAACTTAAAAAGCAAAGGATTATTATAGCTAACATAAAAATCATTTTAAAATATCGGAAATAATAAATGACTAAGTAAACTGGTCCGGTTTACACAAATAAAAATTTAATTGATTTTTATTGATATTTTTTAATTAACATTGTTTTACTTTATTGAAAATTTTCTAATTAATTTTCATTGAATTTTTATCAAAAATTGAAGAAGAAAAAACTTATTTAAAATAAAGTTTCTACAAAAACTTTAAAAAATTTAAATAAAAATATTTATCTTTTTAGCATATATTTTTTTAAATGGAACTTCTATAACAACGTGTTCTTTTACAACTCAAGAAAAATAAAAATGAAACGAAAGTAAATTTCCTGAAGCAAGAAGAAATAAAAGCAGTGAGGTGAGCACAAGGCTGGTCAATTCTAGCAGGAATATTATTATGTAATTATATTGTAGTAATATTTATGTATATATTGTAGTAATATTATGTAATTATATTGTAATTGGATGTTAAAAGATTAGAGATCAACAATCTCGGAAGCACCAGTCCAATTGAGCTAGCTTCTGTTTTTTTATAGTCTCCAATTACAATATGAAAAAATTTCCTGCTAGAGTAGACTTAAGAAATGGCTTTTCTATTCTAATTATTATTATTATGGAAATAATATTTTCTGCCTTAAGGTATAAGAGAGAACACATGACCATTATTTATAAAATTTGAATACATTATTTCATTTCCAGAAGTTATACATCTTTCACCCAGGCCTAAGACTGCCACCGTGTTCTTTAATGTTAAAGCGTAAGCACTAACATATTTCATATATATTAAAAGTCTTTTTCACGCCCTGATTAAAACCTTAACTTCAGAGGGAATAGTAATAATCCAAACAAAAAAATTAATAAACAATTGCTGTTTTTGATCTGAGCTGTCTCCAAAAAATTACATTTATGTTCTAAACAAAAAATATATATACATTTTTTTTTATACTTCAATGGCTACTTGATTCCCAAAAAGGATTAGATTACTTATACATCATAAAAATAACTAATATAGAACAAGGTAGGCAGGCCAAGAAAATTTTTCAATAAATTTTCATTGAGTTTTGTTCAATAACTGCAGAAAAAAAAATTTTTTTAGAAAAAAGCTGTGAGCCAAAACTTGAAATAAAAATATGCTTTGTAATTTTTAATTCCATTTTTAAGATGAAACATTTTGTATATAGCATGTTTTAGGTAGTTCTAACAATCAAACTTGTATTATATCACCAGAAAGTAACATTTATGAGTATAACTACTGTCCTAATTTGTAAAAACATTGCAAGATATTTATTAAAACTTTTTTTCACATAACTTACAATTTTCAGACATTCTTGAAAAAGGGGAGCTATCTTCTTATGGCAGCAAACTCTATAATTATAAAACCTGCACCACATTCTGAATTAGAAAAAGATTTATTAAAGATCCTCAATCTGGTAAAGTTAAAGAGGATTCAGACTGATAAGTACAAAAATTAGTAAATTTTATACTATTCGAGTAGCTTTATGACCAAAATTGGACAATGGTCCTCTTATTAATTGTATAGAGACAATCATCAGTCAACAACCCTGATTAATTAATTATTATGTTTTGAAAACACTTTCCTTAGATTTGAACTCAAAATAAACAGATTGACTAAAAAAAAACGAGAAAACATAAAACACATTAATATTTCTTTTTTTTTAAATTATGAATAAAGAAAAAGAAAAACCACCATAGTAATGAAGCTCCTGCTTAGGCTTATACACATAATCTCTGACCACAAAAAATCAAAATAATCAAAAGGAAGGGAGAGAAAATATGGTACTCATTAGTTGTGTTTTAACGAGCTCTGTTGCCCACCAGAAAACAATGGAAAGTGGAATGGAACATAACAACTAAAGACAAAGCTCTTAAAAAATCCATTCAAAAAATAATTTAGACTGTTCTGAATTGAAGATGTCGCATTACCAAATTATATATTTATAAAAATATTGAATTAAAATGTTTTACAAGTCAGAACTTTCAAGTCTGCCAACACAAATCAAATTCCTTTGAACAGTACATTACTAATTGAGCAACCAAATTTATAATTTTTATTTTAAATCTACTTTGGGACAGATTAGGATAAGCCATGGCCTAAAAAAACTGCTACTCCAGAAGTTTATCGTCACTATAACGACAATTACAATATTTTTAAAGACTTCTTACAAGCATTTTTTTTCATGAAATCTTTCAATCCCATTATATGGGACGAATAATGAATTAAATAATCAAAATTAATAAAAAGTAACGAATATCAGCTATAAAAAATCTAAAATCCTGTGTCTGAACCCTACACAACATTAAAATAATGGTCATCATTCTAATGTTATACAGCCATAAAAAGGATAGAATAATTTCAAATACCATTATTATTATTTCCACAAAGAAAAATATATTTATAGAAAATTCTATCTCCATTTCATGCCCTTAACACTCAACATAATTTTTTCATTACCTTAAGTAAAAGAAACTTTAACAATTTAAGTTTAGCTGTTTTTTCTTCACCATATTCATTTGTTTCTTCATAAGGTTTCGCGGCTGGTATGACCAAAACAACATGAGTATACAACAGATGTGATGAAGAAAGCCCAATTTAATTAATTTACATTGTTCATCTTTAAATTTTTGTTTTACTATCAGTGATTTACACTATTAAGTTAATAACACCATAGTAAATAAGGGTTCGTTAATGTTTTATTTGAAAATAAAAGAATAAAAAGTTTATTTTGATTGCACTATGAATTCTGGGACTACAAAATTACTGAGATTACATATAAATCTTAAATTAAAAGTAAAAATCACCATTATAAAACATAAGAACCAAGTAACCAAACTATTTCAAAAAAATATATAATTAAATTTTTGATATAAGTACTATATCTTTATGTTTTGACTCTATAATACAAAAAAAAAAATAAAATTGGTTGTTTCAGGTGAATCATCCATTTATTAACTTCAAAAAAATATTCATAACTCAATTGAATATAAATAAATAAAGTAAAAATTATAAGGTTTAAATAAAGTCAAAAACTTTTTTATTTTTGTTATATCATTTAATTTTTAACTCTACTCTTTTATAGCTCCGGTTTAAAAAAAAAAAAATATATTGGATCACTTAAACAAAGCTTAAAGCAAAATTGGAATAGCATAATACTTAAAATAGCAATTAATGCAGAGCAATAACTTTTTAGTTTCCAACACATTTATTTTCTAATATTGTTCCTTGGAAATAAAAATATGCACCCACAATTAAAAATAAAACCTATCCACTTAGTTTATTAAACAATTATGATGAAATATCTAGCCAGTTTAACAGGATTTATAAGCTAATGTTCATATATATATATACACACATATATATATATTTTTTTTTTCATTTCATAGCTCTAACTAAATCAAATCACAGAAAATCCTACATTGAATAAAACTAAACTTTTAAAATTATAATCTTAATATTTAAATTAATACTATATTGGTTAAAATCATTCAAAAGTTTCTCATTTGATTTTTATTCCATTATTGAAATGAATTCCTCTTAAAATTCTATGCCTAACATTTCAAAACATATAGAATCCAAAAATCCATCATTCTGTGGATTTCCTCATAGACTATGAACCATATATATTTTTTTAATTTGGTACTAATCAGAAGACCACCCCATATTTATCATTACAACTCAACATTATCATACACTAATATCTCGAGAATTTATGAAGATAAAGAAAAAATACTAAGTATTATAGTTTAAATCATTACACTCAACCACAAAAAAAAAAATTAAATCATCACATACTTTTCAAAATTAGAACCGTTACAAATATGTACCAGTAAAGAAGGATGCCCTCTAAGACCACTCAATTCTACCCCATTGGTACACTGGTCCAATTTTTAGAAGTAAAATGGTAAGTAATAGATAGAGAGCCCACCCACTCTGCTCCCTTAATGCCTTTTTCTTGTCCATTGTGTAAAACAGAATTACTTATTAACTAATGGACCTCATTAAATAATTGAAAAATACATAAAATTTAAATGTGGATGTTAATTATTGAGGATATATAAATCAATTGTAAGAAAAGTTTAAGTAATAGAGAAATATGAAATATGATTCTGAAGATGAGGAAAAACACTGTGTAGAAGATCAAAATAAATAGTTCACAAAATTATTTTAAATATAAACCTTATTTCGTCTAAAGACAAATTATGGAAAAAATAAATAAAAAAATAATTAATAAAGATTTTCAAAGTCAATTCCTTTTTTTCATAAGTAAATTTTCAAGAGAGTACTTCATAAATTACACTCTCTTTATTAATAATCAATTGATACACGCAATGTCATAAGCAGTGCTAGAAACTAATACAATCAACAAAGATATCTGCTTTGAGCTGAATTCTATAATAGTAATTTAAATTATAAATATACCAAATTCCTGATCCATATAATATCATACTGAATTCTAATATTTTATAAATATAAAACACACAAAATACTTGATGTTATAATTGTTATTTTATCCATGGCTAACAGAGTGTGCCGACTTTGAAATTATTTTCTTAACTGCAGCTTCAAGATCAAATAAATGAGTATCATTGCATTCAGGTGCAAGGTTTCTCATAGCCGTGGCCAATCGAAACAAATACTCAGCATTAGATCCACTGGGGCCTGATGATTCTGAGATCTGTTTGGCTATCTCTTCAGTCTTGGCTTCACCAAGATATGATGAATTGTCTCTAGTAGCTATATACAAAAATAAATCAAATGGTTCATTGGGATTGTCTTTAGGATAAAATTTCACAGTAGATCTCTCATAACCATTTTTCTCACGGTAATCAAGATGCTTAAGAACATTTTCAATGTTTTCTTCTGCTATTTCATAAGCCACACCCCAAACTACATCCTGTAACACAAAGGCACAATTATTTCTGTAACAAATAAATAGATTAACATTAAAAGAATCAAGCATATTGTTATACAGTAATTTTATTTGATAATTAGTATAACCTCTAATAATTAACAATAGTACATGTTAAACTATCTTTGATTGAAACATTCAAATTATGGAGTTTTTCTTTTCTTTCAATTTTTCATTACAAAAAAAAAAAATTAAATTCTAAGATATCTGAAACATAAAATGAGTACCTAAAACTTGACAGAGTGTAAATCAGACAACAATAATGACAACAGAATTTTCCAAAAATACAGCCATATCGATAATCAGACACATTTACCTATCAGAGGCCTCCCCTTCACAGGCTCTAGCCAGATCAATTCATGTTTACTTTACTTATCTATTCTAACTTTATCTAGTCTAATCCATACACAGTTTAGAACCGATAACTCAAAATTTGATATGTCAAAAAACTTAAAGCATTAAAGAGCTTGGAGAAGATATATTATTAACAAACAGAAAAAGAGGGTTTAGCACTAGTCCAGGCTGTAGAAAATTTCAACCCTGTATTCATATGGAAAACACTTATAGTTAGTGACCGATCATAAGCCTCTAGAAGTTATATTTGGGCCAAAGACAAGACTGTATGCATACATTCATTTATTAAATGTGGAAACTCAGGCTTAAATTTTATAATTATATGGTCATTTACAAACCTGGAAAAAATAATAAAGTCAATGCCCTGTCCAGACTTTCACAAGCAGAGGAGTCAAATTAGAAGAGAAGTGGAAATAGAAGCTGAGGATGATAGTGAAATCCAAATTATAAAAAGAATGTTAACACTAAGGCAAAAGTCTACCTGAATTAAAGAAGTATGAAAAAATGTAGTCGGTTAAGGGAAGCAAATGGCTTGTAGTTGAAAGGAATAAGAATTATATTTACAGAGCATTGGCACTATCATATGGGTCATGTGTATGTATTTTTATCACATATCACAAATATGGGCATCCTTGAATGGTGGTGAATGAAGAAAGCACTGAGGGTTAATGTAAGGTGATCCCACATCGAAACAGAAGTAGAACAAAAGGTAAAAACGTGCAGAAGCCGTTAACTGACTTCCACAGCACTGCTTCTAGAGCCGATGACAAGAAGAATCAGAGGAATCGTGGCAAGAAACTGGAATTGGTTTTAAAGGGTCTCTGGAAAATATCTAATGGAGCTTTTTGATTACTATAAGTGATTTTATTAACTATAATGGCTGAAAAAACATTGAAAAAGTTGAAGCCGTAGTTTGCCCACTAAGGATTCCTAATTAAAATTACATCTGATGAAAAAATCAAAAATTGCATGAAAATTAAAGTTAAAGTGGAAGGAAGAATATAAATATCTTTCATAGATTCTTAAGAACTGAAAGAAGAGAAAAGAACGAAGAGAGCGTCGAAAGGAAGAATGAAGATCGGATTGAGGAGGATGGAATGCAGAATAGAAAGTAAAAGCAAAGAATACCTTCAAAGAAACCATATTCCTTAAAAGATTGTTTCATTTTAAAGCTTGTTAAAAAAATAATTAAAAACAAAAGGAAATAAAGATGTATTATATGTCACATATGTTGATATATGAGAGTAGATTATAAGAAAGTGTGTGATTACTATTAACTGTCTTTGAGTATATTTTGTTATCGTTACAACATTGGTTGAAAATAAAATACTGTCAATAACATACAGTCTGAAGTTGTAAAACTTTCCATTTTTTATTTTTATTTTGTTTATTTACCATATTTTACAACCGAGAGCCTCATTTAATGAGTGGTCTGGTTTACAAAAAACATCATAAAAATAAAAATCCTCTATAGGTACTATCATATATAATATAACCTCTATACATCAATTAGTATTATAGCAAAATTTTATTCAGTATACCAATAAATGTTAAACCACTACTTTATTATATTATATTTGATTAAACAAACTTTTAAATATAGAAAATAATTTAATAGAATAAATAAATAAATTTTTGGTGGAAAGTCGATATGCTAGCTTTTAAGATATCACAACAGTTTCCAACAACATTACAGATAACTGGATATTAGGATTTTTTATTCTTTACAAAAAAAAGGTAATCTTATGCAAGCATTGTCAGTGTAATTTAATTTCCTTAAGGTAAGAACTTTTGATACTGAATCAGTTAGTTATAGGACCCTATGTATATATTACAAATTAATATAATCTTACAACTCACATCTGGGCTTGAGGTTGGTAGAAGAGTTACTACACGGCCAGGCTGAAAAATAAAAGTATTTCATGTACAAACTAATTTTAAAAAATTAAAGAGGTGACAACACCAAAGTTAATTTGACACCTTTTCTGGTACTCCTCTGTGGTCAATACTAGCTTGATAAAACCGCCTAAGATATCCTTTCACATAGCCAACCATTTTAGTTTCGATAGGAAAATCAACTTTCCAAATCAAAGATCCATAACCAAACAACCACATTTTTATTGAAATTCAGATTTTGATGTGATATATCAGTATTAACTTAATTTGAGTTAATGCCGTAAGCAATCAACAGCAAGTTAAATAATTACAAAATAAGGTGTAATTGAAGTCCTGAAGGCCTGTTAGGCCAGCAAGATAAGAAACAATCATTTTGAAGTATGGAAGAATATTATACGGTTATCTAATCTCAGCTGGTTGCTTAGGTTATTTTGAAAAAAAAATAAACAAAGAGAAATATTGAACTATTTAAATTGTAAAATAATATTCATCATTTTTATGTTACTTTAAATAGTCTTTATTTATATATTATAAAATGGGTCAATTCATTTTATATTTTATTAATCACTTTATTAAGTTGTAAGCTGTCACTAGGTAATGGCGGGAAGAAGGTTTAGAACTGGCACCAATCAAAGGGTCAAAATAGTTATTTACATATAAGGTTAAATTATTTGAGTTTTAGCGCGTGATAAGTCATTTATCCATCACATATTTATTTTATCCTTAGTTGCAGTGTTTTAATTTATGTCCTTTCCTATTTTTTCACGTAAATATGGGTATTCAAGGATTGCTAACATTTCTGGACAAAG
Source organism: Halyomorpha halys (assembly GCF_000696795.3). NCBI lineage: Eukaryota > Metazoa > Arthropoda > Insecta > Hemiptera > Pentatomidae > Halyomorpha > Halyomorpha halys. The sequence continues at coordinate 1,203,400 of NW_027108122.1, read as the reverse complement.
CTTCCAGACCTGTAAATATTTCAGAATTTTCTGGTTGCACAGTAGCTGTTGACACTTATTGTTGGTTGCATAAAGGAGCTTTTTCATGTGCAGAAAAACTGGCTAGAGGAGAACAAACTGATCAGTATGTTTATTTATGTGAAATACATAATTTATTTTGTGTAACTTGGTTGAGTTTAAAGATTCAACCCAATACTTATGTTTTAGGTATGTGAACTACTGCATGAAGTATGTAAATATGCTGTTGTCTTTTAACATCAAGCCAATTTTAGTTTTTGATGGTCGTCATTTACCTGCAAAGGCTGAAACAGAAAAGAAGAGGAGAGAGTAAGATACATTCTATTTTTATCAATTTTTTATTGAATGGTCAACTTGTGTTCACTAATTTTATGATTATATCAGATTGCGAGAAAGCAATAGAAAACGTGCAGCTGAGCTTTTAAGATTAGAACGAGATTCTGAAGCAAGATCACTTATTCAGCGATGTGTAGATGTCACTCATGAAATGGCTTCTAACTTGATGAAGCAATGTCATGCTCAAGGAGTTGATTGTATTGTTGCCCCTTATGAAGCGGATGCTCAATTAGCTTATATGAATCTGAAAGGATTTGCTCATATCATAATAACAGAAGATTCAGATTTAATGTTATTTGGGTGTAAATTGGTAAGTTTCTATAAACTAATATGTTGAAGTATTCTATATACTTTTGCAAAATATGTTAAGATGATGTATGCCTTATTTTTATACTGTTGCTTTTATATAGTGACCATTCTTTAAAATAATATTACTACTGATATGTTACAGTTTTAATAGTTAGATTTTTCAATTAATATAACTTCATATTCGGCATCTCCCACGTATCTTTCTGTGTAAATGGGCCTCATTTGTGTCAGTTGAACCATTAGTACTATTATTTTTCTCTTTGCTCTCTCAAATTGTGAGCATGTTATCTGTGAATACGTATAGGACTTTCTGACGGTCTCGTTCCAGAAAGTTTAACTTCAACATCTTCCATGGGTTCCTATTGATCATTTTACAAACATATTTAAACCACTTCAACAGATATTAGTGGAAAGAAACACACTGGGTTCTACATCCACCCAGATTCCTACCTGTCTATCTATATATTTCATCTCAACTGTAGTGATTCAACTTATCTGTTTGTCAATTGTAAACCAACTCTCACATAAACTCACCTGAATAGGATGAAACCACTTTAAAAATATGAAATATAACTTTGATGGTCTCCTGTTGTTTGTCTTAAACAGTGTTTCAGACCTGAATTGACTTGGTTCACTTTTCTTATTCTATTTGAAATCTCATGCTCTAAGTCTTTACTTCCTAATAAATGTTCACAAATCAGTGGATCGTTAGTTTTTCTAATTCTTCTCCATTGAAGTAGATTGGCGCATTTGTTCCCTTTTTTTCTGGAGGCTATGAGTACTGTTCTAGAAAACATAGATCTTCATCTCTTTAAATAAAAAGCTCTTCCTGCTAATCAATCATTACATGTTTCATTTTGTCAGCAAATAGTACGATATTATCATTTGCTAACAAATAGTTTTTTCTGTGATATGTTTTGTCCTGAGATTTAATTTTTTAATCACAGTCTAGGATGTCCTGTTGCTAATTTCATGTTTGTCATCTTCTGGTATAATAAACAGTAAAGACCATTAAATCATCTATATGTTTTTATGACAAAAAATATATATTATTAATTTTTTGCTAAACAATGTTTTTAAATATAACTCTTTATGCTAGTTTCTTCATTATTTAAGAGATTTTTTTCTATATATTAGATTTTTAAATCCTGATTCTACACAGTAGTATTAACTTATTAAATTAGATTTAATTATTGCATTTTTTCAGCATACCAGGTAAAGCTGTGCTTAATTTTTTGCTGTATATAACTTCATCTGGATGAAATTTGCTCTGAAGTATTTTGACCAATCAAGATGATGGAAGGTTATTAAAAATAAAGCCTTAATGTTATTCTTATAAGCTTAAGCCTTTTTTTTTTTAAGATGATCAGGGCTTCAGTCAAGAAGAAAAAAATAGTCAAAACTGTTTATTTATTTTCTACCGATGTTTCATCCCACAATGTAGGTATTTGGGCATCAATAAAAATATTATATTATTGTAGCCCTGATAAAGACCTACATTGTGGGTTGAAACATTTATTTTTGTTTTAATTTCCTTTGTTATTTAGAAATAGTGGAATCTTTGAATCATTTTAAGCTTGGCTTTGTCTATCTGTGTTTGGTATTGGTAATTTTAGGATGATTTATTTATTTGTTTTTTTAATAACCGTGGTCTGAACTGTTCTGCTTTAATTTTAATTTGTTTGAATATGGTATATCAAGTTTTATTTTTATCTGGAAAAATATGGTTTCATTTTCTTCTATCAGTTTGGAATAAAATCAACGAGAGAGTTACATGTTCATATGGATTTTATTCTATACATAGAATGCTATAGTAGAGGATATTCTTATGCCTAATTCATTAAAAATTATTTCTAATTGCCTATTACTAGGTTTGTAGTAGAGGAGATATAGATGTGAACTGTGGATTGTTCCATTTCATAATATGAAATGGAAAAACACTGACTGGTTTGCTTATATCTCTGATTTTAAAACTAAAAAAATTACAGCAGACTTTAATCTGAAGGTAGTTACTGATAGTTTTTTTGTGATTCTTAATTGTCCATTTAATTGGTAATATTTTTTTATATCATTTTCTAGGTTCTTTTTAAAATGGATCTGAATGGAAATGGTGTTTTAATTGAACAGCAGAAAATTCCTTTGGCCATGAAACAACACCCAAATCAATTTTCAATGGACAAGTTTAGATATATGTGTATTCTTTCTGGTTGTGATTACCTCAAATCCCTTCCAGGAATAGGATTGGCTAAAGCCTGCAAATTCATCAAAAAAACAGCAGATGATAATATTAAAAGGGTAGATAATTTTAACAATAAATATTATTTTTGTTTCTAAAAAATAGCCTTTAACTATAATTGCAAGAGAGAAAAAATTATTAAAATGATATAGTGGAATTTTTCTCAGTATTAGAAAGCTGTTTATTATTCATATTTATATTTGAAACCCAGTATACCCTGTTTATATTTATTTATAAATAATGGTAGGGTCTAAAATTCATTATAATTATTTGTACATTACCAGTCGATCATTTTGTCAATATCTGTTGTTTAATTACTGTAAATGTCTGTGATTCTAGATAAAATCATTCGAAATAAATTTTTAAAAGTAGTAAGCAGATGGAAGCAATACTTTCTGATAAACATGTACCAAAAGACAAAAATAAGGTTACTTTTTAGACGACGCGAAGAGGAAGAGGAAGAGGGTCTTAATTATGGAGTTCTTTCCAGATTGCATGACTATTTCATTATTTTTTGCTTAACTTATGTTTTCTTGGCAGGAACAAAATTTATATTTGCCATTGCCATCACAAGAAACCCTAAAATACAAACTTTTATAGGAACAGAAAAATAAAAATTCTTTTTTTATAAATTTGTCTTCTATGGTCTTCAGATTTTTTTTCTTAATTTACAAAAATAGTAATAACTTTAACATGAGCCCATTGACCTACACAAAACTTGGGGACATTAGTAAGTGAAAGTTATATAATACACTGCACCAGATTTTTAAATCTCTTTTATGAATAAAATTAGTTTCATAAAATTATTACCTATTGATCCTTTAATAAATAAAATTACACTAAAATAATAAAATCATATCATTGAACCAATAAGTTGAGTTATATCATTTAGCATGAAAATCATTAACACTGTAATTTAAAAAGCGTAATCTATAAACTTAAAAAAAGAATTTATCACTTCCAGTCGTCATAAAGTTATTGGACTAGTCCTAATATTTTTAGGAAATACTTGATACAAAAAAAAAAGAAAAATCAATTTTTTTTTTTTATCCTAAAACGGTTTTTATACCCTAAATATTTTTAACAATTAATATAAATTTGATTATTTAGAATAATATAAATTTCATTATTGAAACAGACAATTGGAATAATTTTTATTGGTATTGAAATCAGAGTAATAAGAATTAAGTTGTTAAGATCCTTAGAAAACATTTAAGTAAACAATGACCAATTTTTATTTTATATATTCATTTCTTTACAGGCACTTACTAGGTTAGGAGCATATTTAAATATGCCCAACTTAATAGTGACTGAAGACTACAGGGATAAGTTTGTCGAAGCTGATCATATGTTCAAGTATCAGCCTGTCTTTGACCCATTGACTCGTAAAGTAGTTACTCTGAATCCTCTTCCAGATAATATTAACAGCCCTTTGGCAGATTGTCTCAGTAGAGAGAAAAGTTATCAACTGGCTCTCGGAAATCTCAATCCTTTTACTTTAGAGCAGGTTGATTCTTGGAATCCAGACGAGCCTCAGGTATTTATATTCTTCTGTAATGTCTGTAAATCTAATGATTTGTTTAGTTCTTAAAATCTTTTAAATGATTAAACATTCTCATTCAAACATTCTATTGATAGATAGTTTAGACTTGTTGAACCTATAATTTTATGTCTATTTTTCATTCTAAGTACTTAGAAATGGTTTTAAAACTAGTTTACTTCTGTGAGAAATATCTTATTGTAGTTTATGAAATTTATAAACATTTTATGACATACGGAAACATCGCTGAGCCAACTTTTCGCCCCATGTTGCAGGGCTGTTTTGACAGAAGTCAAAGTGTCATTCTGCAGCATGGGATGAAACATTGGCTCATTAGAATAGTTGTCACTATTTGAGTTTGTTTTTTTTACCGCACCCGGACCATATTCCATTTATTTATAAAAATTTTTATGTTTAATTTTGATTTATGTTTTTTCATTTAAAATTTAAGTTATTTTTATTTATATAAGAAATAGCATTTCTTATATACATAAACTATGTTTTCCCGTATATTTCAAATATTCTTGGAATAATCGTATAGCTAAAATTTTAGAATTAAAAATGTTTAAAAGATAGAAATTGAATAATTTGTTTAATATTTAATAAGGATAAATTAATATCCAGTTTCAATATTTATTTTTTTTATGTGTGTTATTTACAAAATAATAAAATCTTGTAGTCAGATGTAAATTTGTTTTAATTTTTTAAATAGACCTAATTAGTGCAATTGAAGTATATTTAAGATTGATTCATTCTAATCAATTTCATTGATTCTTTATAAAACCATTGAATCAATGTATGTAATCAGTTACTTTATTTATAATTAAATTAAAATGAAATTAATGTTTTAGTATTATTTTTATTGGAAATAGAAAATACATTATTATTAAATGAAAACAAAAATACTATGATTATAAAAGGTAAACAAACATTTAAAAAGTAAATAACAGAACATTATATATAGGCATCTTTGAAACTTTTATAATACAAGCTCTTCTGAGAATGTTTTAGTTAGGTTTGGTATTTTAAAGTTGAGGAGAAGATGATTGTGGATGCGGCCAGCAAATAATCAAAAACTTATTTATTTGTGCCGATGTTTTGACCTGAATTTCAGGCCTTCACCAGGGCTAAAAAAAAAAAAAAAAAACATTTAGAAATATACATAAAAATGAATTTAGTAGAAAGTAGTTGATTAATAACAATAGAAGATGAAATAGAATAATAGAATAAATAATGAAAAATTACAAAACTGAAAGTGTTGAAGAAATAAAGAAGTAAACATAATGAAAGGTGTGGAAGAAAATGTAAATAATAAGTAATGGACCTAACATAATAAATTATGTAAGTAGTGTCCAACATAATGAAAAACAATCTAAATCAACATATTGAAATATATGAAAGAAAAATGAAATATAAGAGTTTCTCACTAGAGTGATTGAATTTTAACTTCACTGATAGATAGCAGGAAAAAAAAAATATGTTAGATTGACTGGAAACTGTAACTGTAAAGAATAAGACTGTTAAGGTAAAATAAGGAAGAAGAAATTAAATTAAAGTTAAAAGAGTAAAATTAATAATGTGAAATAAAGTTCTTGTTAAAAAATTAAACTCAAACTTTTTTAAAAGTTCAATAACTGTTTCAAATTCTGGATATTCAAGTTGAAAAAGAAATTTTCAAGGATTTCATTTAAATACCAAAACTAAGTTCCCCGTTATAGATATTGTTTTACCAAACATAAAGTTTGAAAATGTCTTATACTTGAATTATCTTTATCTTGTATATCTAAATTATCTTAAAAAAAAAGTTCTTGTATAAACTGTGTTTCATTTCTCAGGCTATAAAAACCAATGGCTGGAAAACTACTATTCAAAGGCATAAAAGTATTTGGTCTAAGGATTACAAACTCCCTCCTTCTCTTCCTCCAAAGAAAGACCCACGTGATGTATCTCGGCAAACTACCAAAGGTAAAATAGCTATGCAGCCTGTTTCCACTTTAACTGAAAAAATTGCAGCTCTGCCTCCAAAACCCGGTTCGTATAATTTTATTTATATGTTTTTAGTTCACTCAGTTTTCCCAATTACATACATATATATATATATTATTTTTTCAGATATTGGAGAAGAAATAAGTAAATTACGTGAATCCTATGGATTTAAAACGAGCATTGCAAGTAAATTATCAGAATCTGAAAAAAAAGTAGAAAGTAATGAAGTTAACTTCAATGTAGCAACAGATGATGTATTTCAAGAAATTCTTAAAACTCCTGAAAAATCCCGTCCAAATGACAGTACAGAATTTACTTTAGATGATATACTTGGTGGAGATGGCTCCCCTATATTAGAGGGAAAAGTCTGGCGAAATCCTTTTTCATCGTCTTCTAATCAGAAAAAAGGAAAGCAACTGAACAAACCAGGTGGTGCTCTTGATCGGTTTTCAAAACTACGAAGGACTGTAGTTGAAGAAGCTTGTATTGTGCAAAGCAGGTAATATTTCAACTGCCACAAAACTTTGGTTTGCTTGCATGGAAAAAGAGAATATAAAAATATTTGTTAGTATTTTTATATTGTATTGTCCTGAGTATAAGAGCTTTTTCTTTCTAATTTTCCATGATTTGCCTTATATATCTGTATTATTTATTCTTTAACATTTATATTGAAATAAATAAATCAGTTGATTTTGTTGAGGCTCTATTAAATGACTGCCAGAAACAAAAGTAATACAGGAATACAGATGTATCTAGGAATTTTTTAAGGGAGGTACACCTCTCTACCAACTGAATAACATATCCCTAATTGAAAATATTAGAATTTCCTGCCAGACTCACCCTCATAACTTCATTTCTGTTTCTATACAGACAGTAACCAGAAAGCCATATTACGGCAAGTTATTTGTGGTGTATTCATGGATGCTCCTAATTCCTTTCTCTCCAAACACCATTTTGTATCTAACTTATACATTATACACTATATAT
>NW_027108122.1:1177312-1195783 GCF_000696795.3 Halyomorpha halys | reverse complement strand
CAAACATGTGGAGAATCTACCCATTGGTAGAACTCCAATAACATTTCTAGAGGATAAGATCTCGAGGCCATCTTCTTTTCAGACGCCTAGGAGGATTATTTACCCTTTTGAAGCTGAAATTCTCATTCTTTTGTCATTATTACAAGGACTGTCCAAAAAGTAACAGACGTTTTGGCATATCGTGGTGATGTGTGGGGTAGAGCCACCATCTTGGTGTCTGAATGTTCTACATTTAGTACGCATCCAGCTGTTGTAGCATCAGGACTGTGCATTCCTCAATTTGCAGTCTGCGATTCGGTTTTTGTTGGCTCGAAACAGCAGGCCAATTGAAATTTATCGTCAGCTTTGTGATGTTTACGGGCAGGGGATAATGAGTGAAAGTCGAGTGAGGCAATGGTGCATTGATTTTAAAAATGGCTGTAGCAATGTTCACGACGAGGACCGGAGTGGTAGGCCTAACCTTGTGACTGATCACCTGGCAATGTAAATCAATGATAAAATCGAGAAAACTGCTGATCGTATCATAACCGGGGACAAGACTTGGGTGAACCATGTCAACTGTGAAACAAAAAAGCAGTCGATGGAATGGGCGCATACACGTTCTCCAAAGAAACCATGCACAAAAGTATTTGCAAATGCTGTCAGCAAAAAAGATCATGGCTGCTACTGTGTTTTGGGACTCCAAGGGAGTGCTTCTCGTTGATTTTCTAGAATGTGAAGCAACAATCAACTCAGAAAGGTATTATGAAACGCTAAGAAAGTTATGGCATGCCATACAAAATAAGCATCAGATTTCAAAATCGCAAGCGCCAGATTTCTGCAGAGAGGATATTGAAAAACTTGTGCCACGGTATGATAAATGACTCAACTTGAATGGCGATTATGTAGAAAAATAGCTTAAGAGTGTGCCTTTCAAATGCTTATAATAAACTTTGAGTTTTTCAATTTGTGAATAGTTTATTTCAAAACATCTGTTACTTTCTTGACAGCCCTCATATTTTAAAAGATATTAGGTGCTTGACAAAGGAATGGGATTTTCTTCTAAAAACCTCAAATATTAATATGCCCTTTTTATTAAACCATTAGTTAAAATTTGATAACTCTGAATTTTTCTATTTTGGCATTTGATAATTTTTTTTTTTTTAGGTATTTTAGTAGTCCTGTTGAAGTAAAACCTGATTCGCATAAATGTATTACTCAGGAAACAGGTTCATCAAGCTTGAATAAATCACTTGAGGACATTATGGCCAGTCCACTTCGTCAGACCGATGAAACTGATAAGTTAAATACTACTATAATACAAATGTCTCCTGATAAGAATTCTTTTTTAGTAACAGATATTTTAGATCATAATGAAGAAGCAAATAGCAGAAACGCAGTATTATGTTCTCCTAAGAAAAATGCATTTTCAGTAACGAGTATAATTGATGATGATGTATTGAACACTGCAAAAATTGGTTCACCTTCTCCGAGGAAAAATATTTTTTCTGTTACAAGCCCGGCTGATTGCCGGGCTTCTGTTCCAAAGCCCCAAAGTTTTTTAAATATTATTGATTCTCTGTCAAAGAATGCTGAAGCTGATGAACAGCCCAAGAACGAAAAACCTGTTAAGAAATTGAGTAGTCCCTCTTTTAAATGGAAGCAACCTCTTTTGGACTTCTCATTTAAAAAGAGTCCTGCTGGAAATGATAAAAGCTGTACATCTCAGAGCCCTCAGGTAACTTAAATTAATAAGCTTAGGATAGTTTATGTGTATTTTTTCTCTCTTACCAGAGATTTTATTAAATAACAGAATATTTTGGAAGACTCCTGTTGATGGACAGGGCTTATGCTAGCCTTCATGTGAACTACTGATAGAGTCTATGTTATTTTTACTTTCACTGCCCTATATATGAAATGTTGGTTTGTTGTTTGTTTTTTTAATGGCTAAAACATCGCAGGTCATCAACACTCCAGGGCTTGACGTCCTTTTTAATAATTTTTCATTTACTCTTTGGACTTTCGTTCTACAAAGATGACCATCTATCTTTGATTTCCTTTTCGAGGGGTTTGCTCATTTCTAATGGAGTTAGTATTGTTTAACCCCTCCCGGGAGCACAAGTGCTTCTCTTGCACCTTGATCGGCCAGTTCGTTCCCTACGATTCCTACATAACTTGAAACCCATAAAAATGTATAGAATATATAGTATGGGGAAGTATTATGATCTTGAAAAATTTTAAATCCGAGTTTCCAACAGAAATACCTGTTTAGAAATCTTAATCCAAATAATCATGGCTTACTGAATGGTCTGTTTGTGGGTCAAAAATCAGAGAAAACTGAAATTATAGTTATGGTGTGGGTACTGGAAATTTACAGCAATTTTTTTGTTAAAATTGACCATTCTGAAGTACCACTTTATTTAATGAATTTTACACTGTTATCCTTTTTTTAACCAAACAATTTTGATTAAACTCAGTAAATCAATGTTCAATTAAGTGATCGTTAATATCAGAGAGGTCTTATTCTTATTGAAATAGTAAAAATCTTCCTCAAATTACTTTTAATTTTGTTTATTTAAAATAATTAACCATCTCACATTTTATTAGTTATAAAAAATGGATAAATACTATGAATTATGAAAAGATTCAATAATTAGCTTGAGGAGATTTGAGGACAAATATTTTTTCCAAGTTGAGAACACATTTCAAGAAATAAGAGTTGTAATAAGGCATGTATATAGGAAAACCAAAGATAAAAAAATAATATGTAACATATTTTGTTGTATAAGGCAATGGGGAATGACGAAAAAAGCAAAAATAGGTCTGTTCTAACAAGAGTTTAACAAGTATATTGACGGGCAAATGCGTAGTGCATTTTTCAGTTTCACCAGTCTAACATTTGTTTTCATGTCACCATAGTGATTAAATAGTTTTATTTTATTTTTTTAATTTTATCAACCTATGTATGATCCTTTTAGTTTTAAGGATGGATAATTCCATAAAATCATTCTCAGTATTTTCAATATTGACACGATAACAATTGAGCATTGAATTAATAGTTAAGAGTAGAATATAAATTTTAGTAGACTGTTGTATTTTTATTCCATTTTATTCATTAATTTTTAGGCTAAATTAAGTATTAAAACTGGTAAAAGTCCTAATGTTAAGAAAAGAGCTGGTAGCCTGCTAGAAAAGAACAATGTGAAGAGAAAGAGTACTGAAAATGGAGTAGCCCAGCAATCTCTTTTCGACATGTTTGCCTTCACACCAAAGTAAGTTCTAGTAACATTATTATTAAATTTAAAATTTCTCAAAAATATTTTTTCCTGGGAGATCTATAAGAATTAAATTAAAATATGTTTGAATATAAAAATTTTGCTCTGGTATAGGCATGCCAATGAGAATCTACTTCTCTCTCCCAACATCAACAACAAATTGATACTTTTACTTCTTCATATTGAAAGGTTTTTTTTCCAATTTCTGTTTTTAACTTCATATCAGATAATAACAAAAAAATTAATTTACAGACTATTCATTCAAATCAGAGAGCCAGAATCTATAAAATTATTCCTATACAATGCTGAGTATTTCAGCAAGTCTGCTAAATATAAACATTAACAAATCAAATTAATATTATGTATAAAAATCAAAAATTATTTTTTTAAATTACCATTAATTTAAATTTCAGGCCGAAACTGAAAATGCAATAATGGAGATTGAAACAAGACTGAAGAAAAATGTTTAATTTATATTTATTAAATATTTTATCTTAACATTGTATAGAAATACAGCATGCTTTATAATTAATAATATTAATTACTATATTAGTTTTTAAAACTGTATATAGATGTAATGTAATAAACTTTCTCATCAAATTCTGTAAATAGTGTTATCTACTGATGTTAATTTTTGTATCAAAATAAATTATTGCTGTTGTGTAATTTTTCCATAATTATTTTACATGAATACACATATATACAATATATTAAATATATAAATAAATTTTTATACAGAGTAATTTACATTAAAGAGATAGAAAATACATATTTTTTATCATATAATCATAACATAATAATTTGTTATTCAAAAATAATTTTAATTACTGAAATTGACAATAGTATATAATAAAATATTAAAAAGCAGTAATCCGCCTCAAAGTCCTTCATTAAACCACCAAGGAATCAGGAGAATGGCACATCTGAAATCAAATTATTTAATTGAAAACTAGAATATAAATTAGTTTATTTTCATTACAGAATTACCCTCCAGGATATGTTTAAATAGTTAGTCATTTTTCGTTTAATAAATTGAACTATTTCGCTAAAATTAGCAGAACAGAAGTGCCCCTTATAGAATAGATTTTGATTAAACTCGGTAAATCAACGAGCAATCAAGTGGTCATTAATATCAGATAAGTTTTATCCTCATTTAAATATTCTAACAGGACTTTAATGCTGAATGTTCAAATAACCTCTAAAAGTAATTTTGCTTATTGAAAAAAAATAAACAGTGTTCACTGCTAGCTATAATAAAAAATGGTTAAATACAAAATATTAAAATTAAAAATCATGAATAAATAAAGGAGAAAAAGAGTAAAATAGAGAAAGGCTTGAATCAGGAAAAAAAACCAAGGCAACCCAATCTCTCCCGATATGCTAGGATATGTTTACAACTTTGTGATATTTTGTTAAACTCTAGTATTAGTGACAGGAAAAAGTTAATATTAGTCATTTCTACCTCAAAAACCCTAAATATGTATTTTCATAGTGAAAATCACTAAAAATAATAAATAATTTGAACAGAGTCCACCAATCTACTCAAAACGTGGACTAAGTAGAGTGGCAAATGAAAATTGTGTGATACGTGCACTGCATCAGATTTATAGGTATTAGTAATTATTGTAAAAATATGAATACTCACTTTAAATGGAAATATTGGTCAAGCAGTACGGTTTAATTTTGGACACACCTAAAAAATAGATATTGTAAATATATATATTTTACTATATAGTCTTTTCTATTTCAATTTATAATTATAATATAATAGAATCCAAGAGACTAATGTATGTGAAATAAGTACAAACAAAAATTTTTTAAAAATGAGTACTTGAAAAAAACATTAAGATGTAATTATTTGAGAAAATTATTATTGATTAAACAAATTGAATTTTCAATATTTTCATGAATGGAATTCAACTGTATCTAATATTACGAAGAATAAAACTTAATACCAGGTAAATATTATAAAAGCTTAAACCTATAATAAAAAATATTAATATCAATAAAAAAAAATTAACTGAAATGAGACTGCTAGAAATTGATGTAACATAGTTCCATTTTCACACCTACAAAAAGAAAAGAAAAAACAAATGGACCTGGAAATCCCCTACAGGAGCGAAATTCGAAATGGATTATGTATTAACAAACAGAATTGACATAATAAAAAACTGTGAAGTATTACCAAATGTTAACTTCAACTCGGACCATAGATTGATCAGGACCACCCTCAGGTTTGATAGAATGAGCAAAACAAGACCTTGCCATTTCACACCAGCCACAAGAAGCATAAACACTGAAGTTTTTCAGAAAAATATGGAAGAAAGAAGACAATCTATTGAAAGTGAAAAGATAAACAGCGATGTCCAAGAATTATATATAGAGGTTAGAAGTAAAATTCAGGAAGCATCAGCTCATGCAAAATTAAAATTGTACAAACCCAACGATCATCGCTCAAAATTGTCCGAGAGTATGCAATTGATAGAGCAAAGGAAAAATTGATTCTTAATTCAACCGAAAATAATAATTCTCAACTAAATAAACTAATCAGACACCACATCAAACAGGACTTAAGATCAAATAAAGTACAAAGAATGACTGATATACCTAATAACAGCTTAATTCAAGGAAAAATTCTGGCCAGCTAATCTAGAAAACAAGAAAGGAGTAATGGAAAGTAACAGGCAAGAAATCATAAAATCAGTCACAGGTTTTTTCCAAGAACTATACTCCTCAGACAAATATCTCACCAAAACAAAAGCAACCAACGATGAAATAAATGATTTTGTACCACCGATTATGATAACCAAAGTAGAAGTAGCTATAAAAAGTCTAAAAATAATAAATGTCCAGAAGAAGACGGAATAACAAATGAAGTTTTGAAATCTGGAGGAGACGATTTATATTCATTACTATGACTTGTTTTCAACAAAATCATTCAAAAAAAAGAAATACCCAATGAATGGAAAACTTCAAAAATAATTCTGATCCATAAGAAGAGTGATAGAAAAAATATCAACAACTACTGTCCCATTTCAATTGGCTCCACTTCTGTAACCTCTTCTCAAAAATAATAAGTGCCAGAATATCAAAAGCAATAGACAAAAACCTACCAAAAGTTCAAGAAGGGTTTAGAAAAAGCATGTCAGTGATTGATCATTTGTTCACTATTAACCAGCTGATAGAAAAAGCGAACAAATATTACTTAAAACTTCATCTGGAATTTATCAATTTCAAAAAAGCATTCGACAGCATATATCACAACAATATAGGACCCTCATTGAAACGCTGAGGAGTGGATATAGGGTATATAAAAATAATAGAAAACATGTATATAGACAATAAAGGATAGGTAGAGATGGAAAGAAGAGGAAAAATATTCCCTATAAGAAAAGGAGTCAGGCAGAGAATATTCTTAGACTGGGAAGACATAGGGATCTCACTAAATGTAATGAAGCTGAACACATTAAAATTTGCAGACGACATGGTTTTGATAGCAAGCTCAGGGGGAAGAACTAGTGCTAATGATCAATCAGTTAAAAGAAAAAAGTTCTCTCCATGGATTGATATTGAACACTCAAAAAACTGTCATAAAGACCAACGGCCCTCCAGAAACTATTAAGACATAACTTCATGGGTATAAAGATTTCCGATGAAGTAATTTAATTTGGGCAAATAATTTCATTTGTGAATGAGGATGCCAAGGAAATTGAATCCAGAATAGGTAAGTAAAACATGGAAGAAATTTTGGAGTCTCAGATATATTTTTAAAAGCCGTCAAAAGCTGCAGAGTGGATCCCCTGGACAGGAAGAGACAAAGGGGATGACAACGCAAGCGCTGGGTCGACAAAATTACAAAACAGTGTGGCGTTTCATTATGGATGAGGCACGCTCGAGTTAGGGAATTGTGGAAAACTAAATGCCAGTAACTCTGGTTTTAAGATCAGGCTAGTCTCCACTAAAAAGACTAATCTCCCACACGGGAAGGTCTATATGTGAATATGTTTAAGTATATATTCATTTTTTCTTTAATTTTTTCCAAAGAATGATTTATTTTTGTATTCACATATAAATAAAGACTTATTATTATTATTATTTCGATTTTCAATTACCTCACAGCTTTTTGATCGCCTCGCACTGCAGTATATGACTCTTGAATAATTTCCTTCCCCTGCAATATAATTTATTTTTAAATGATTACTTAGAAACCTTCAATAATTATCATCAACAAATCTTAAAAATAAATATAACAACAGGATAGAAATTTTTTGTTGAAATTTCTGGTGGCTGATGATCAGTATCTATACTGATAATATTTGAGAATATTGACGTGACTTGAAGTACATGTCTTTTATTCTTTCAATAATAATTTCATTATTATTTAATTTTTATGAACTTGTCCTATTTTATTATTCATAATATTTTTTTTTAATTAACAGTTGATATTATAACTTGGGATAAAATGATTAATGAGTTGACCTTGTTGATTACAGACAGCTACCAATCCAAGGATACTACTGGCATATAGTTGTAAGTCGTACCCAAACGTTAATATCATTTACCTGAAACTATTTGACCAAGTTCAGGTATCCATAGCTAAAACCAGGCGGTTAAAAGAATAAAAGAGTAAATTTTGTCCTTCTAAGCTGGGTTTGATGAGATGGTAAACTTAAAATTCAGTTTTAGCACCCCAAAAAAACATATTGAATCTTTGAGAAAATAACTTCTATGATTTTTTCACCCTGGTAGCATTCTTAGATTTCCAACAAGCATTCGATAAGGTCTGGCATCGAGGTCTCCTATATAAACTAAAGAAAGCAGGCACTCCAAAATACCTATACAATATTCTGAGCTCATTCCTCAATGGTAGAACATTTTCAGTCAGAATTAACAACAAAAATTCAACCCTTAGACAAATCCATGCCAGTACTCCACAAGGTTCAGTCCTTTCTTCCATTTAGTTCAACTTCTACCTTCACGACATCGTCCAATCCACATACACCTCCACAGCTATGTTTGTTGACGATACAGCTGTGTTCTCTCAACATGATAACATAATAGCTAGAAACACTTTGCAAAGTCACCTTAATTATCTAGAACAATATTTCACTAAATGGATGATTAGCTTGAACATTGAAAAATGTAACTCAAAAATATAACTCTTCGACGCCCACCAGAACCACCGAATCGAATCCTCAAAGGTAAAAATTTGAAATGGAATCCTGCCAGTGAAACAGTAAGATACCTGGGAATTCAGCTAGATCGCCGCCTTACCTGGAATCACCATATCTACATCAAACTAACTCAAACCTATGCAAGGTTAGCAATGCTATATCCTATCCTAAACAGAAATTCCAAACTAAAACCAGAAACTACTGTTCTTATATTTAAAACAATTCTCAGGCCACTGCTGATGTACGGCTGTGAAGTCTGGGGAGCGGCATCCTTTACAAAAAGGAAAAAACTACAATCTTTTCAAAATAAAGTCCTAAGAATCGCAGTTAATGCTCCTTGATTCATAAGAAATAGCCAAATGCATCGCGAATTACAGATGGAGTCAATAGAGGATTACATCAAAAAAGGTTCATGAAGTTCCACTCCCAGTTGCCGACAGTTAAAGGAGCAATGACCTAGAACCTGGGAAACCCAACCTCAACCCGAAGACTGAAGCCCAGACTGCTACAGGACATTCGGTTATAAATTTTAACAAATATAAAATTAATTCATAGTCACACTACCTCTATTTTACTTATTATTATTACTCATTTTATTTATTCATTTTTTTTTCTCTTTTCTTCTCTCGTCCCTTTTTCAAATTAACTTGTTTCTTTTTACTATTAGAGGGCAATGGTTTGTTTTATGTAAGTGTACCAATATCATTATTTTTTGTTATTAAATTTACTTTCCTCTTTTATTAAGAATCATTATTCTTATCTATTTATTTTATTATTTTTTTCTTTTAATAAGAACATTGTATATAGTTAGGGGTGTCTTTTGTATGACACTATACCCCTCCATAATCAACTGTTAAAAAATATATATAATATAACGGTTATATCAACCATGTAAGGCCCATCAGGCCGATCTGGTATAAAATAAACTGAAAACACCTTTCGTACAACTTCAAAGTTTAAAATATTTTTATAGCACACTAAATGTAATAAGCGCATTTTGAATTAAATGTTTATTA
Organism: Halyomorpha halys; assembly: GCF_000696795.3. Classification (NCBI taxonomy): domain Eukaryota; kingdom Metazoa; phylum Arthropoda; class Insecta; order Hemiptera; family Pentatomidae; genus Halyomorpha; species Halyomorpha halys. The sequence goes on along the minus strand of NW_027108122.1, from coordinate 1,186,339 downwards.
AAAAAAATAATAATAAAAAAGGGAAAAACTTAAAAAAGTTCCAATTTGTGTTTTTTTTAAACCAGTGGCTGATGATAGTATAAACAATAATAAATTATTTTCCTTTAACACCTTTTAAACGCCTTTGTATTTTATATCCTCAATTAGTTAGTGACCATGCCGTACTGGTTCTTGCCTGATTGCTGACATAATGCAATATTGGGCCTGGTTAGTACTTAGAAGGGTGAATATCTGGAAAGCTGTGTACTGTTGGTATCTCTTCAAGTTAATGGGTGTATATAAATCTTTAATTATTTCTTTCAAGTCATAATTAATTATATCAAGCTCCAGATATATCTTCCTTACAGTAAATACTATATAGCAAAGTACTACTCTGTTATAAAAATAACTAGCAATTTATGTTTTAAGTTGTGATATAATTAATAATAATTGAAAATAAAGCTTCCAACTAAATAATCATGGAACATGCACCGTGAATTAAATAATGTAAATCAAGAACTAAAAACACTTAAACATAATTTATTACACATACCTTTACTACTCTGAGTTATCATCGCCGATTGGTGGAGGAGTGGTAGGAATAAAAGGAGGGTAGAAATTAGAAGAATAGGATGTGTTATTGGGACTTAAATAAGATTCTGTCCCAATGGTCGGATTGGAATCATTTTGCAGTAGCTGAACTGTATCGTCAGGTTCTTTGGACAGATCTTCATTAGAATTAACTGGGACTCTATCAATGGGTTGATTTTGCGAGCTATAATTTTTTATTTTATCTGAACTATTTACAGAATTTTCACATACAAGAAAGTCTGGTAAAGGAACTGGTTGAATATGAGAACTTTCAACAGAATCAATAGTTGTTGAAAGAACTTTATTTGGTATCTTTTCATTGTCAGATGTCAGTTGTTTATTATTTTCAGTCAATTTGTCCTTAGTCAGAAGTTTATCAGTCTCATTGTTCCTATTGTCTCGTTTATGCGAGGACTCTTTTGGACCAACGGTAATGCGAGGTCTTGGAATGGGAAGAGGTAAATTATTAGGAGGTAATGGAGGATTACCCTGCTCTTCATAATGGTCTCTAGAAGGCACGTCGTCTCCTGTCTTGGAAGATCCTTCATGTTCAAAAAGAGATGGGCATTTTTGTTCGAAATAATTTTCTAAGTAAGCTCTTGTCATTTCCTGCAAAATATAAATATTTAATTTTATTAAAATAACTAGAGAACTTTAGTTGTAACGAAAGCTTTACAAATGAAAAAATAAAAAGTATTTCAAAAATTATAATCTCAAACATAAATATCATGACAAACTAGTCAGATGGTAGTAAATGAACACAATTTCAAAGTCTTATAAGTTTAGGAAAGAGATTTTGATAATGAGAAATTTTGATCATAACAGAACCAGTTTTGAAAATAAGTAAGTTATATATTTATTATATAAACAAGCAGAGGGAAAGGAATGGTCTTATCAAGAAAATATTTAGGTAAAGAATCCAACCCAAACCCAGTAGGTAAAAATTTGGAGCCTAAAATAAGACTGATGAAAGCACAGCTTCAACTGAGTGACCAACAATAAATAAAAGTAAGATTTTTCATTTCAAAAGTTGTATTAATTTTAATAATTTTTTGTGTCTACAAGGTTCTTTTTCGAAGATAATAAACCACAACATAAATAAAAAATGTCTTAGGACACTTTGATAACAATAAATAAATGATAAAAATTAGAAATCTTAAGCTATTTTTTAATTAATTGAAGTAACATTCAACGTATTAATAAGTACACAAAATTAAAACTATGTAAAACTTTTTTTTGTAATTTATTTCTTGAAATATACAAGTGTATTAACTAAACAATATAACTAGTAAATGGTGATGTGAATTATAGAAGAAGGGCATGATACAGACTTATGGAAAATCTACCCATCAGTAGAAATTCAATAACATTTCTAGATTAGAAGATTTCCTAGCCATCTTCTTTTCAGATGTCTAGGATGATTAAAGGGGGCTGAAGAGGAATCAAGATGAGAAAAAAGGGGGTTTGAATGATTAGGGAGTTTATCATGGAAGGATTGATATCTGATTCTGGAACATTGAGGTCATTATGGATGGTTTTATTAATAAAATTTTAAAACAAAAATTCATTCTATTAAGATATTGGCTGTTTAACAAGACAACTATCTGGTTATGTAGAGAGGGAACAATTTTCCCTTCTTGAGAATAACTTCTGCGCCTCAAGCTCAACTTCCAAGGTTCCCTATTAAGTTGTCATGCAATATAGCTTAACATATAGAATACCAATTATACGCTGATGAGTCTAATTTACAAAAATTTTGTTGCACGTTGAAATTAATGTCAAATAAATAAATATTAAAATCAATATTTGATATTAAAAACCAGGCAGGGCTATATCATGCTTGCACTAATTTTTTTTTTTTTATAATACCAATTTAGAGGTGTTTTTATAATATTTTTGAGGCACATTTGTTGAAGCTTAAATCAGAAATCATAAAACTTTGACTACCAATATAAAATAATTACCCTCAGAGCATTAGCAAATGAATGGTCAATCAAGGATGAATCTCGAGAAACAGTTTTTAAAGTTTTGTAAGCTTTGTTCATTAATGCTTTTGCTACTTCTGTTATTTCTTTTTCAACTGCCTGTCGAGTACACCTTTTCACTACCTCTAAATTCAGTTTGTCTATTTCTCTTTGAAGATCTTCAATTCGTTTATCTTTTTCTGAAAGCATTATTATTGTAAATCAAAATCATCATGGAAAAGTTATCTTATCTCATAATCTATTCAAGCTCTTTATTTTAAAAATAAGGAATTTTATTCTTAAAAATGGATGGCAATGAAAAATATAGAGTGTTCAAGACTTGGAAAACCAGAGAAGGATGAGAACAGATACATACAGGTCCTAACCAATAACAATTACATTTTTTACACAATGAAAAATATAACAAAATAAAGAAATTATTTTAAGGAGATAATTAAATATAGAAAACAAGTATAATTAATATATAATTATACTACAATAATTGAATACCTAAGAGACGCAGTTGAAATGACAACTCCTGATTACTATGACCCTGTATGGCAGATATGGTGTGTTCACTTAGTTCTCTGTTTTGGCGCTCTAGTTCTTCTGAATTGTGAACAAGTCGTAAATTTCGTTCTTCCAAGACTCTTACATTTTCTTCCAACTCTTTTACTTTTTTATCTCCAGTTCTATTACACTGATTACAAATATTTTTATCTCCATTATTCATCATTTTTTCCATTTCTGCGAGTTTCAAGTTTAATTCACCAACTTTATCCTTCAATAAAATCAATATATAATGTAATGAAATGTAAAAATAATGCTGGTACACTTTGGCAAAACATTATTAAACAACTAGTCTAAAGCTTAGTGTTAACCAATCATTTCATCAATCTTGGAATCCTCGTTACTGATAACTATTGTTTTGATTCAATTTATATTTAAAGCAAACTGAACTTGGATGAGCATTTAAAAAAATCAGTATAAATTGTTTGTTAGTCATACATTATAATAATAATCCACATAATACAAAAAGTTTTAGGGTTGTTTTATTATTTTATCTACAATAATTATTAATTTTTTCTACTCAATAAAATATGCCCCAATACAAACTATTTTTAGAAAAATATATTGAAAAATATTCCACTACAACACGTGAAAGGTTTTTCTTGGGTTCAATTCTTGGAAGAGAGTATTGTCTCTAGACCAACCATTGTGCAAAGAGATGATTTGGTTAGCATTTGCGCTCAACTTCCAGAGTTCCCCCTCTCCCAATTAGGGTTACCCACTTTATACAGCCTTGGTATGTCCCAGAAGGACATCCTAACTCAAGTCAATCTTTGGCTGATATAAAAGAAAAATAAATTGTCTGCCACAGCCAAACTCGAACTAGTAATTAAAAGTAACTGCCTACCTTACTGTGCTAACCCACTCCCTCAAAAATATGTAAATAAATCATGAAATTAAATAAGAATTATAACTCAAAACAGAATCTGGAAATCAGGTTTAAAAACTAATAATATATTTTCCATAAACAATTAGACAATAGTAACCTAAATTATACAAAAGATTAAGTAATTTTTAACTATCAAAGGATTTTTCCTAAACAAAGTAATAGGAAAACCTAGCCAAATAAATATCAATTTGATGAACATACCTTAAGTATATGACTCGTTGATCCAGCTACTTCCAATAAACTTTCCAGTTCAGAATTTCTTTTCTTGAGCTGTATTATTTCATTTAATGTTGAATGAAAATTTGACAACGAGCTAAACATAGATAACAGCATTATCAAGAGCCAGGCACTTAAAATATATATTTCAGTATATGTAATTATTATATGAATGTAAGTACATATATTTCACTTTTAATGTAAAATATATAAATTAATTTTCTGGTGTTAGAGTAAATAAGTCTTTGTCAAAAATATTTCAAAGGTCAAATTCACTAGTTATTGTTAGTTTCTATTACAAGTGATAGGCAATCATCTTCATGATCGGCATCTTTGTCCTCATACAATGATCAATCTGGAAGATTGAGTAAACACATTTCTGTCCAATAACTTCAACTTTCTAGTTACAATGCCCATACCCGGTTAATTACTATCAACTTTTGTTTTCCAAATTTTGAGAACCCAGCTGGTTATCAATTTTATCATCACATTTTAGAAATGACTGATTGTACCCATAGCCAAAAAGAAAGAGAAACTAAGATAAGGTCATAAATTAGAAGCATATATTAACAATTTAATTCTGAAATTTTATGTTTTATAGATAGGCATTTGAGACAACTGAAACAGTAAACATCTTTTAAAACGATTTTCCCAAATATATTATATGTACTCCTCTCCCAAACACCATAGAATTATATAAAGAAAACTCATTTGATAAAATTAACTAAATTAATTATGCTCAAGATAAGCTATAAATTTTAACTTGAAAAATACATATTTTTAGAACTTTATATATTTTTAAGTATAACCTTATTAAATAAATTAGAAGAAAATGAAATAAAATTACTTCTTTTCTAAAAGTGACATGATGGTATTGTTTTGCTCAGCAAGTTTACCAAGAAATCCATCGACATTTTTAATTTTTTCCATCTCAAATGTTTTTTGGGGTTCTAACTGAGAATTAGCACCTATCTAAAAATTAATAACAGAATATAATAATTTATACTATCAGCTAAGATAAAACAAAAATTCAAAAAGTTTTACTTACCTTTGAGATTAGCACATCAATTTTGTCATTAACTTTGCTCAAGTTCATTCTAATTTCTGAATTGCTAGTACGGACTTCACTGAACAACATGTTAAATTGGGATGTAACAGTCACATCACCTATTTCAGAAGAACAGACACTGCCTCCCTAAAATTAAAATAAAAACTGGGATAATTACAAATTGTTGTAGCATTTAGGGGGGATTTTATAAATAAAGACAAAGAGTATATGTTTCTGTTAATAGACACCACGCCCGATTGCTCTCAGAACAAAGGAACATGTCTGCTTTCGTTCGAAGCAATGTCATTATGTCGCTCTCTACTGTTTTATTTACAAATTAAATAATAATACCAATTTTCTTCCCAAAATTTGTATTATTATTTCCTTCTATTTTTTCTGGGTTTCTTCTTCTTAGTTTATATTTATATATATCCTACTTTCTTCTTCTAAATTTTCTGCTTCACAACCCATATTCTTTTCATCCATGTCCCAATTACAGTCATCTGCATTTAATCTAGGGTTTTCTTCATCTTCTTCGGTGTAAAAATGTTCAATAAAAAATGTCTTCAAGTTTTTCTTCATCTTTGAAACAAAGTCCTGGGTCACCAGTTAAATCCTTTAATTCCTGTAACCTCCCTGCAATCTCAGCAGGTTTCTCTTTCTACTTCTTCTTTTTGTCTTGATGCTTCTTAGCTTTTCCTTCATTTGATGTTGATGTTGACCAGATGTCACTTGTTCTTTCATTGCAGGAGCTTTGTCTTCAAAGTGTTCATCACTCTCTTCCATGCTTCCTTCATGGGAAAGGATAACTTTATTCCCCTTTTCAATTAACTTGGTCACAGACAGTGGATCATGAGGTAACTTTGGAACAAAAACATCCTGAAAGTTAGGATTTTTTAAAATCATTTTTGCTATGTGTCTTCATTATAATTTTCCCTTGATCCAACAGACACTTATTGTCTCTGTTAATTGCGCATAAGGCAAATTCTTTAGCCATAGATGCTCTACGCTATCTTCTTGGTTGAGGCTTTTGTGTATCTGAGGGTCCATTTCTTCTGTGTCATCTATTATTTTCTTTGTTAAACCAGCATTCCTTTTTTGGTGACCTGTTTTTTGCAAATAAAGCAGGCTTTTAGACAAAAGTTGGACCTTTTATTATACGTCTTTAATGCTTGTTCATTCCTATTAAGGTTATTCCTTCTTCCAAATGACAAAAGTATTTGCTTTACTTCACTGAATTTAATATTCTTATTTACCAAAATAGCTATAACAACAGGATCATAATAGGGTGGTAAGCCTTCAATGATATATCTCACTGATACTCTGTATGTTAGGGATTTTTTGACTTTCAGGTATTGAGAGATACAAGCTTATCTATCTAATAATGTAAACAGTTATTTAAGTTTTTTTTATAGATACAAAGTTTTCATTCTAAGCCATTGATATATAAATATATATACTATTGTATATATGAAATAATATAAAATTTAAAGGATTATTAAACACGTTTAATTGAAGAAGGTTGTAATTAATTTCAAACTAAAGATAAAAATAACTAACTAATTTTTAATGAACCTAACTTTTAACCCCAAGAAATTCAGTAGTTTTGAAGAAATACCATCTTCTCTGTTCCTTATTGACAGGAGCCATGACTTTATCCATGTTAATGTATAATGAAGAGTTTGATTCTATATTCCATAGAGGCATAGAAAGTGATAAAATTGAAAAATCTTTGTTAAAATGGAAATACAAAAATTATTAAAAATTAATATTATATATAAATAAATACTTACTGCAATCATAGAAGTGGTCGATGGAATGTTTGTTATCGGTTTCTGTGATAATGAATTTAATTTATTTGGTGTATCAAGACTAGTTCCTGTTTCCAAAACCTGCACGTTAGGTAGTGCATACCCAATACGAGACATCCGTTCAGATAAATTGATAGCTTCTTTCTTTTCAGAACTATTAACATACAAACATCGACGTACTTCTCGTAAAAATTAAATATCAATAACTAAAATATAGATATGTATATTAATAGGGATCATAAAACCTCCTTTTAGAAGATGTATTCTGGATACCTAAAGAACATGACGTCTGGCTGTTTATTGTTTTACTACTAATTTCTTCTACTTCTAATTCCATCATTAATTTTACACCATGAGATAGTGATAAATCTACCTCAGATTCCTTTAAAAAAAAAAATAGCTTTTATTAATATAATGATAAATGTATGTCTTCTTGGAATTGTAATGTAATTTTAAATCAGGGGACTAGGTTAAATTAGGTTTCAAGAAATTCATTAGAAATTCTATAAGACCAAATGCAAGGAATCCACCATACAACAATGAACAATCAGTTGCAGAGCCACAGAATAAATCTTGATAACCTTATTCCACCTTGGCTAGGATAGCTAGCTGATATACAGGAAAAACTTCCTTCTAGGCTTAATTAGAACACATAAGGGTTGAAAATCCCCAAAAAACAAAGTATTTTACCTAATTAGAGATAGTATTAAATTTAATTAGTGAAAGATGATTCACATAAACACACTTTTACAAATAAATATACTTATATATAATATATAAATAATATAACATAATATATTTTTCAAAATAGTGTAAAAAGAGAATGGACAGGATGAAATGAGAGGTTATAGTATAAATATAATAACTAACTACAAATATTAAGACATACTCTAACACTCAAAAAATGTACACAACAACAAATGAATTTTTAAAAACACAACCTGACATAATAATAACTAAAACAGACAAAACTAACAAAACTGTCACTATCACCAAAGACGACTATATCCAAAAAACAAATACGCTAGTAAATGATGACCAAACATAAGAAAGTAGGTACAAACCCAACTCACAAATTAATTACAGATACAAATATAACCCTAGCACAGTTAAAACAGCAGAATTACATTGACAACAAAACATATTGCAAACTGATTCCAAATTTAAAATCACAGGGAATTTAACAACTATCCTTCCAGAATAAATTTTACAATAGAAATTGAAATAGAAAACAAAATACCATTTTTAGGTGTACTTTCAATAAGAAAATCAAATGAGGAAATAGAAACAAAATGGTGGCTAAAGCCTATTCACTCTGGATGACATATACACTATAATAGTCAATGTCCAAAAAGATACAAAATCAATACACCTGAAAATTTAAAAAACAGGGTGTGAAAATTAACATCCCCTAAACACAAAAAACAACAGAAAATAAAGGTGTAGATCTCCTCCTGTCAAATAGGTACCCACATAAACTAGTCTGTCAATTACTATAGCAAACACAAATATTGACACAATCACAACTCCATGAAACCAACAGCAAAAGATACTACACAATCCCTTATATACCCACACTTTCAGAGAGAATATCAAAAACTCTAAACAATAACAAAAACAAAAACGATTAGGTGATTACATACAAAAACACGGCCACTTTATCTCAACATTACACTAATGAGAAAAACAAAGACAAAATAGAACTACAATCTAATATAGTGTACGAAATTCCCTGTGAAGAAAACTGCAGGATATACTATTTTGGAACTTAAAAGGAGGGTATATCACCACAAATAAAGTTGTATCTCTATAACAAACAAACCTGACCAAACAGTTCCCACTACACATTTTAGACAAACAGGACATAAATTCAAATTTGATGCATCAAACTCATACATTAGGAAAAAAACAGCTTCAAACAAAATTTAAGCAGGGGGGAGGAAGAGGAAGAGGGAGGAG
>NW_027108122.1:1154632-1177055 GCF_000696795.3 Halyomorpha halys | reverse complement strand
CAAAATTCAGATTGAACTAAATATCAATTATAGTATAATTAAATAAACACATAATACGTAGAAAAGCTTTGTACTAACAATACATAACTATAGAGAAAAGAAATAATACAATTAAATCTTTTTAACATACCATTAAAATGTTGTTAAAACAACTTACAGATTGCTGTGAAGGCATAATGATGAATCTCCGACTCTTGAGGCACATTCCAATTAAATTTACTTCCCAATTGGGAGAGCTTGCAGGAGCAGTAACATTTTTTTCTGAAGATTCCTAGAAAACACATAATAAACTTACTCCCCAAAAATAATTATTTCTTCAATTTGAATGTAAATCATTAAATATATAACTTCAATACCTCTTGAAGCGTATTTTCTGGAGACAAATGATATATTTTGTAATTTACTTTGATATTATCATCTTTTTTTATCACATTTTCAGTTTTCCCTTTGAACGCATCTTGTATTAACTTATATTCGCAAGAAGGGGTACTTCGCCATCGAGCCAAAGCAATCTACTCAGAATTAGATAAATTTTAAAAATATATAAATATTGAAAATAATTTATTAATAAATAAAATATAAATACCTCTTTTGCAAAATTAATAAGATCTGAAGATTTGTCAAAATGAATAGACCATTGAATGCCAAGGGAATCTTTAAAACTGGCATAATTATGGTCCTGAACCTGAAATGATGTATTATAGTAACCAAAAGATATAATTTAGGGACTATTATTATTATTATCATTTAGTCTTTCAACTTAATAATTAGAATAATAACTGGATAAAACAACTGAGGTGCTGACATGAAAAAGACAGTAAGTTAAAAATTTAATATTTTTGTTTATAGTAATAGTGATAGGTTTATGATAATAAACATTAGTAATATAGTAAACAAAGTGGTGTCGTAGAAATTCCAAACCAGTAATATGATTAATGCTCTCTTGTAAAAGATATAGCAATACTTCTATTAAGGGGTCCAAATAAAATAATAAAATTATTCGGGGTTGCGGTCAAAAAAAGAACAAGCAGTTTAAAACTATTTTAATGTCTGATGTTTCGCCCCACTTTGCAGGGCTGTTCAACCTTTTTTAACCTACTGCGCATTGTAAAATTTACTTGTCTTATATTTTTTATTCTGAACTATTTATTTTGTTTAGATTTTATAATCCATTTCCACATAAATTAATAAGTACAGAAATATATTGAATATGATAGCTGTTCAAAGCGGGGCGAAACGTCGGATATTAAAATAGTTTTAAACTATTTGTTCTTTTTTTGACCACAACCCTGACCATCTTCTTATATTTAAATCTTTATGGTCAACTATATATACATATAATTATTCCTTTTCAACTACCACTTCATGATATTGCATAATTACTTTATTATTATTTACTCTTCATCATACTGACCGCTATTTTTAAGATCAATTTTAATGGATAATAACTAACCAAAACACGCCAGGTGTGTTTGCTGGAATTAGTAATAATTATTTGTCTATTTTTTATATCATATCATATGTTCAATATATTTCTGTACTTATTAATTTATGTGGAAATGGATTATAAAATCTAAACAAAATAAATAGTTCAGAATAAAAAATATAAGACAAGTAAATTTTACAATGCGCAGTAGGTTAGAAAAGCTGTTGGGATTCCTTCTAGAACATAAAGTTTACCTCAAGTATAATATATTGTGGGCAATATAATTTGCCGATTAAATAATATTTTTATAATATCTAGTATTTATTCTGTATATAATTTTAATATTGTTCTGAATTGAAATCCATTGATAAAAATATTTACTTGAAGAAAACTAGTGGTTTTGTCCATTATCACCATTAATTGTAAGTTAGGGGCAGTTCATTTTAAAATTTAATAATTTCTGTAGAAATACCAGGTCACTGTTACCTCTGCAAATTTCAAGAGGTATCAAATCTAATTGTTCAAAAAAGCCAGATAATCAACTTCGAAAGTGTGATTTAACATAAATTTTCCAGAGTATGTGGAATAGTAATGAATGCATAACTTAGTATTTATGTTTTATTCCGTATAGGCCAGTTATTGATTATAACCACTAATTAGTACATAAGCAAATTCAGCCCCACCCTCAACTGAAAACAATAGGATTCATTGAGGGTTTGTTTGACTCTTGAACGAGCAGAAGTTATTTGACTCCAATTAATAATAATTAAGTAAGTTTTAACCCACAACTGGTTTTTATGGAATACTAACCAAGTAATTACCCATAAATTATACTGCCACAAAATATCTTTGAAACATTTATAGTGTATTTAATGTCCTCTGAATCTAACTGCCGCTTTGAGAAACATACAAGTTTTGCCATCTCAGGTAAGACTTAAAAATCATTCAATTATCTAATTAAATTGAAAAATGTACACCAAATACTTACAAGAAAATTAAATTGAAAACTTATTTCTGCACTAGAAACCTTCCTTTCATCACTCCTATACATATAAAGTTGGTAATAAAAGTATTCATCATTCCCAATAATAGCAACACCAACTTTTCCTTCTGATTTATAACCTCCAATTTTCCTATTCAAAAACACATTTCTTACTAAAACTCAACAGCAGCAAATGCCACAAAAATTTAACAAGAACAGTAAAACTTACATTTGAAATGCTTCAACTGTTTTCGCATGAATAACTTTTAAAGGGACAGAATTATGAGCAGGTTTCTGAAGTTTTGCAGTAGGATGTTTTGGTAGAGAGAATTTGAAAGAAATATCATCTAATGTATTATCTTCAAATAGTTTGGCAAGTCTATCACTAAAATAGTTATTTTTTCAGTAAGTAATAAATGTAGTGAAATGAACAGATCCAAAATACTTACCTTCCACCATTTAAAGGAAAATCTTCTTCAATATCACTACACATTATAAATTTAACATTAAATTCTCACACTTGTCAATTTCATTGAGGGAGGTTGCAAACTATCAGGTGTTACATTTAAACCCTGTTTTTTTTTTATCAGTTTGATCAAATTGAAACCATCAACCTAGAAATTAATTGCCCCATTTCAACATCATACAGACTGATAATATAATTTAATTATCAAAAATATTTACAAAATTATGATTCATTTAAATTCTTCACTTAAAATTAAATGTTAAAAAAATTGGTAATGTTAATAACTTTATAAATATTGTACTCTTTTTATATATATAAGGCAAAAGGTTGAATTCAGAGAAAAGAAAAGTTACAGTAATTAAAAAGAAGTATTCCAGTTGCCAATAGCAACCAAGAGTATAACAAACACCAAGAATGTTTTCTGGCATACAGTAGTTATAGTTTAGAGTAGTTTTAACATAAAGAATGCCAAGTTTAAGTTTAGCAGTTGTTATATTTTTTAATTATTATTATTACTATTTGTTAACAAGTGTTTTTATATTTGTATATGTATATAAACTGTTGAATTTGCCTTATCCTAATGGAAATTCAATGACAGAAATAGTAATTTTTATTCTACTCTCATGTGTTGAATGGATGAGACTCTATATGGCACGGAAAGGCAATTTGACAGATTCTTGGCCTCCATTAATAGTTTCACTTCTTTTGAATGTACCAAGTGTGCTCGGTGTGTTGTATTTTCTATTATGGCAAACCTACATTTTAAGGATAGAAGTGATCATTGTGACCATCGAAATTATCTTTGAAGGATTAATGTTTTTTTTCGGGCTCTTACATTTATTCACATTGTTTTATTACCAGGGCTAAAAACAAGTCAGTAAACAAAATTTATTTATTATAACTTATTTAAAAAATAAATAATGGTAAAATGTGCAAAAGAACATCATACATAATTGAGGAACTACAAATAACACACAATATTGCACAGAACACCAGAAGATACATAAATTTAAAACATAAAACTTCTTCTAAATAAATATGGAATGATTTGTATCAATGGTGATTGCACAATAATATTAGTAGAACACTATGACACATTGAAAACACTAAACTTTAGACCCCATGGTATTTTGCAGCCTTCCACGAATGGCTTTCAGCCTTTGGTTACAATATATTCTAAGGAAGATGGCGCCAAACACAAGAACAACACCAATAACTCCTAACGGAGATATTGCGTGATTATAAATCAAGCAAGATAACAGTATTGCTAAACCCTGAAACAAAAAAAATGACACAGTGATAAATGCAATATACAGGCTTATATAAATTATAAGCAAAAATTCATACTACCTGACGAATAGTCATTATAATAGTAAATACAACTGGTCCGAAGCAAGAAATTGTGAAGAAAATAAAGAGCTGTCCAGCTCCAGAGCTAATTGAAATCAATAAACAGTCAATCATAAATTTCGGGAACTAAAAAGAAAAAAAAAGTTTTTAAAATAAGTTATGCTCATAATAATTAAGCAGTCTACAACTATGTAAAAAAATGTTTATTGCCTATTGAATATTTAGTTAATTTCAGTTCTCAGCATTAGACACCAAGGACTAACTTAGCTATTGGTTTTCATAACAATATCATATTCAATGGTAAATGAGAGTGCCATAATAATGTGTTCAATATTTTTAAGAATGTCCACTAGACACCAAAGAAAAATGCAAAACCAACCATGGTCATGAAAGCGAATGACTTAGGAAAAGATCCTTGTTGAAAAAGTGAAACTGCAGTAAAAATACATGAAAACATGTTAACACCACACATCATTTGAACAGGGCTCATTCTGTATTGTGTAAAGAGCGCTCCTTGCCAATTTGAAGTAAAACTATCAAACATCATATAAGCAGCAAGAAGAATCAATCCTGATACTGTTGTGACAGTTTCACCTAAAAAGACATTTATTAATACTATGCTGTTTAAAATAAAGAAATCATTTTTAGAAATTAAAAAAAAAATGTAACAAGTTAAAACAAGTTGAACTACATGTCCAACAAATAGAAATGCTGTGCACTCAATTTTTTATCATGCTTGTAACTTTAATTTTAATTAAGACTGTAACTATAATAATTTGAGTTTTTTAAGTTGATTTAAAAGTCCTTAAAATTCAATGAAAAGTTCCTCGTTATAAGAGATTTTACTTTGGGTAAACTGTGCCAATGTAATATTGAAGATCTAGATGTTAAAAACTAATAAGTTAAAATGTACCCTGTGATTTATTTAATTGAATTTTTATACTTGTTTTCAGTTTTATAAAAAGAATAGTACTAACAACTGGTTATTTAAAGAAATAATTATATTGTAATGATTGAATAATGTTTAGATTAACATAACATTCATGTATATTATTTAAATAAAATGTTACAATAATAAAAATGCATACAATAAGTGTAAATAGGATAGTGTAATTTTGAATAATTGCTCAAAATAGATGAAATTCATATTATTGATGCAATACAGATAAATGCAGTCATAATTATATTTAGACTAATGACAGAATAAAAACATTTAAAGTTAAAATTTCAACATTTCACATTTCTTACAACCTTCAGTAAATATAATGTAGCAAATATAAGACTTGTACACATAGCTCTGATATCTTTAACTGCAGTCCGCTCACCTAGAGAATGCCGCTGACACATCTGCCACTACCAATCAAACCTGACCCCATGCTAACACTCTCTGTGTTTCCCGTCAACTCTCCTTACAACAGAAGTGTGCCTGACGCAGTGTTTGGACCGCACTTTGCTAATTAACTAAATAGAACAAGTGGTGCTCTTAAACAGAAATTCAAGATATTCTTAATAGAACATCTCCTGAGCAAGTTAAGATAGGTCTAAGTCAACTGTGAGTAACCTGTTAATTTCTTGAGCAATATTAAATCCTGAAACATCATTCCAGCAACCTAAACACCACCACCCACCCCCGATATTGCTACACTCAAAATCCAAACAAGACCTTTATAACAATTAATTTTTAACAATTTTTAGCTAATCAGTGAAATGAATATAGAATATTTTATATATAAGAAGATGGTCAGGGTTGCGGTCAAAAGTGAAACAAAAATAGTTTACAACTATTTATTTTTTTTATTTATTTTTATAGTTGTAAACTATTTTTGTTTCACTTTTGACCGCAACCCTGACCATCTTCTTATATATCAATTTTTACGGTCTATATATACATATATAGAATATTTTATGTTATAATTATCCTGTTATTGTATAATATTTTTGCAAATAATTGTTTAAGTGGGGGATGAAATAGTCGACCAAACGTGTTCTACCTTCAGAACATCCAGGATAACAAAAAACAGACTACAGCTAAGATTTCTTTTGAATAAAATCTGTCACTGACATGATCCTAGCAAGTGCAGATATACAGCAATCAACCATAGATCACCAATTTTTTTCTGTTCCATCTACAATCCGTAGCAGCAATGAATTATTCTGTATCACTAAAAAATTTCAAATATGAGGAAGATGGTCAGGATTGCAGCCAAAAAAGAACAAATAGTTTTTAACTATTAACTAACTATAGTTCTTGTATGTTGTATGTAGTATATTGTATGTGTTCTTTTTTGACCACAACCCTGACCATCTTCTTCATATTTTAAGTTATAAGGTCAAATATATATATATATATAAAATTTCCCGTTTATAATCACAAAATTTCCATATACTAGTATGGTTTTACCGTTTAATATAAACCTTTTTCCACAGATTTCTAATGGGTACATAAATACCTGTATTTCCAAGTTAATGATATGTCATTTGAGAATAATGTTTACAGACTGTTTTTAAATATCTAGGAACGGATAGATAGGACGTATCTTAAGTAAGGAAATTACTTTTTTTACTTAGGTAGAATATGAATATGATAAAATTTATACCAGATCATGTTTAAACTAAACACCAAATTTCCTTCAGCTTGGAGCCAATTCGGAAAAGCAATTTTCAAAATATAGATGTGCTGAGAAAAATAAGTTGGTGTATGTGAAAAATATATTAGTAGATGGAATTCGATAAAATTTTTATATTAATCCCCAACTTCAGGCCAAATCAAGTGAGCCACTTTTAAAACAAACATGTGAGTCAAGCAATATACATTTGCACACATGTACATAAAAATGGTCGATAATATTTTATTAAGTTGAAACTGGAGTATTTATACATTAATATCAAACTTTTCTTAAAAGTTAGGTCATATCTGATCAACCCTTTTTGAAATATAAGTGTATCCAAGAAAATATGCATGCATGTATGTAACTGAATGTAAAAAAATAAAAGTAAAACCGATAGAGGAATTGTTATATCCAGATAGTTACAACCCCCACAATCTCTGAAAATTCCATTTGTATTAAACAGCAATAGGTGTAATGCCAGGAGATATATTTGACTACAAACAGACACAGAATCAAATTTGTTTCAATAAAATTTTAAAATGTGGATGAAAATTTTTGTTTTTAAGGACAAACACTTTTTTTTATTTCTTGCATGAATAAAATAAAATCCTAACCTTCAGTACTGAGGAAGAAAAACTGTTTGAATAAATAATACTTATTAATAAATTAAAAGATAAATGCACGAGGCATGTAAGATAAGTTTTGATGTACATGAGTTACAGAGCATGTATTTTTCTCAAAAAGTATTTTGTTCAAACTTTTTCTGTTAATTATGAATCCAAACTAACAATTGCATCTATAGTTTACTTCAATATTTTAAATAGTTTATAAAAAATAAATTAAAAAACTTTGAAATAGTTCAGTGGTAAAACTAAAAGGGCTTAAAAATTAGGGAAACTATGTAAGACGGCATTTTTCTAAAAATCTTATTTTGTTTTGTGGCCTGTTGTGAATGATATAGAATTTTGTAAATATTAAACAATCCATTAAAATTAATTGCCTGCCTGAATCACATAAAACTAACCTTGATATTTTTCTACGGCATAAGTAGATAACAATTTTAAGAGAAGTAAAAGAAAAATTTATAATAGTTATTACCAATTTTGGTTTTTTCGATCGCATCCCCTACCATATTCTTCATAATTTGAAATAATACGGTCCATTATTTATATATATAAAAATTTATTATATTACAGTTGTCAAATAAATCAATAAATATATCAAATAATAAATAAATACAAAATAAAGAGTAATAAAATTATTCTAAAAATTTAATTAAAGTGAAATTAAAAATATTTAATAAACCAAATGGTTGTTTAAACTGACAGTATAGTTGAGCCAAAGCCTAAAAAAATAACTATAAAAGCGCAGTTACACTTGCCAGACAGACTAGTGAAAAGTTAACATGTAAATGCGCATTACTATTATCTTTAATTTTTGGTGAAGTAGAACAGTATTTTGTATTCTTTTTAAAAGAAAAATACATGAGGAGATATTGAAAAAAAAATAGGTACCACGAACTTTCCTGAAAAGATAAATCTTGAAATAAAAATTCTCAAATACATAAGTAAAAGTTCGTTTCAGTTCAATAACGACCAGGGCCCTGTTTCATAATGAAAGCTAATAGTATTAGTTCAAAATACAAGTGTAGAAACAACATGTTAATTACACTAATACATTTATTTTTTCATAATAGGGAGGACTATTAGTGATATTACAGGAGTTAAAAAGTACTCAAGTACAAGTTCCTATTTTACAAGTCAGTGTAATTGAATTAAGTTAAATCGACAAGACTAATAGTATTAGTTTGTACTTTCTTATGAAACAGGGCCCAGGAATCAATTGACTACAGTTATTTAAATAATAATATACCTAATCATGTCATATTAAAGGTGCATACCTTTATTTGGAGCACTAGAAAGCATGAAAAATGTCATTCCGACTGAGATCAAAAGGGCGGTAACGTATTCATAATATTCATATTTCTGCCTTGACACTAATTTACCCATTACCATTACAGGGATGAGTTTTGAGGCTTTTGCTAAAACCTGAAAATAAAATCATAATAAATATTAATATTACAATAACAGAAATAAATAGTAAACAGTTAAATGTATATAACAAACCTGAGTTGGGAATGAAACAAATTTTAATGCTTCATATTGACACCAGGAACTCATAATATTTGAAAATGAACAGTAAGCATACTTATAAAGAGGCATATTATGTCTAGGCTGTCGCCGCAACAAAATATAGCTTCCAGATAAACAGAATGCCAGAATCCTATTTACGAATACTAAAAATTGGGAATCAGTAAAACGACTGACATCTCCTTTGGAATTTGTATATTCCTGTAAAAATTATGAAAAAAAAAAGTTGAAATGATTACCTAAGAATGTCAAAAAAATATAAAAAAGATTTAAACATAAAGAGCAGAAAATCTTTATTGAGGCCAAGAACTGAAATACCTGAGTCATCACTTTTTCTTGGAGGATACCCCATGTTAAATATGAGCCTTGCAATCCCACAAAGCAAAATAATAGTAGGAGAGTGTCCTGCTTAAGAGATCTTATTGGAGTATCAGGTGTTACATCAGTTAAACTGTTGTCTCTTCCAACAACACAAGCTTCAATGATCCTGGCCAGACAACCACCCCCTAATAATGAAAAGTATGAGTACAAAGTAGATCATAATGATAGAAATCAAATCCTAAGTAACACATACCTGAGCGCTCAAGGTACTTGCTAATATGTACATATTTGAATATCAAATATCCAGGTATAAATATGGTAGCATAACCTATAAGATTAAGTAAAAGCCTATACATCCAAGAATATCTAAAACTCCCATCATCAAGTGGCACAGAACTGTTAGAACTGAATAGTGATGAAATAATATATAACAGCACTACAGTAACAAATATAACAAAACTGAAAGAAGAAAAACAGAGATGTAGAACGAAAATATAAAATAAAAAATGATAAATAAATCAGTGAAAAAATCTTGCTTACCAAATCACAATCTGTGGTCCATTGTAGGCCATTTGATTTGAGTTAAGTTAAAGCCGAATTCGAATAAAACTAGCCAAACATTACAATATATTAAAGTTAGATCTATAAAAAATTCGAAAAAGGACGGAAGACACCTGTGACACTGCCGGGTACTATCAGTGTTTTCAAAAGTGAGAGGTTACTGCTGATCACGATTCTGTCAAGGGAAGGGAAAGTTAACAAAACTCAAACAGAAGCAAACTGCAACAGTAGCACGATTCTAATTACTTAACTCTTCTTAGTGTACCCTTCTAGGCTGACCTACATTGTACTAGGATATTGTAATTTGAGTAGAATTGACACCACCTAAAAAGCAATATTATTTTTTGTAAATACTGTGTTATTTCTTATTGCGCTTAAATGGCCCATACTAATAGTATAATATAAGCTTTTTACAAAATAATAAGTAATTTTGCTTCACGTTTTAATTTAAAATAACTTTTCTATAGCATTTATAGTTTTCTTTATGCAGCGTAATTGTTTATGAATGTTATCTGTAAGAAAGGGGGTGTAAGGTAATGATCTTTATAGGGGATGTCAGGTAATGATCTATATAGGGGAATGGAAAAAGATTGTAGAGAATTTTGTGTAGATGGGGTACGGTTTTTATATTATTAAATGAGTTTGTTGATGATTTTAGGAGAGAAGTTGTTGTTTAAGAGGATTTGTATAATGCGGAGATAGTTATTATCATTAAATTTGGAATCAGAGAGAGTAAAACAACGATGAATACGATTTATGGTTGTGTTTAGGTTTGATGGTAAGAATGTTGGGAGTGATAATTTAGAAGTCTTCCTGAGTAAGTTGGTTTAGTGTACCGATCGGTGGATATAGTGTTATTGGTATTTTTTATGGCGAGGAGGTCGAGAAATGGTAGCGAATTGTTTATTTCTGATTCAACTCGAAATAATTAAATATTTCTTGAAGCATGAGTTTTATGTAACCCTTTAGCTAATTTTGACGTATTAGTATGTCATGCATTTGTTTGGGTAAAGATGCAAATGACGTTATGATACGTCCTTGAATTAGATTTAACTAGTTATTTAAAAGTAATGTGTATCTGTTGCAAGAGAACAAATAATTTAACTAGTTCTATATATGTATGTATAGTTGACCGTAAAAATTGATATATAGGGAGATGGTCAGGGTTGCGGTCAAAGGAGAAATAAAAATAGTTTACAACTATTTATTTTCCAACGTTTCGCCCCACTTTGCAGGGCTTCATCAGGGCTGTCCAAATAAATAAGTTGAACAGCTATTTAACTAGTTGGGTGAACTATGTTTGGAATATACCCCATAATGACAGAAATAAAGAAAATATTTTATTAAAGTAATAGCGTTTTTTTAAACTTTTATTCTTCAAATTTTAAATTAAAAGCTTCCTTATAACTGTAATTTTTAAACTGTGGGGAAAAAAAATTGGTTCGAACTGTTTAAATGAAACTTATAGCAAAAGGTGAGGTCTCTAAAAATATATGTATTCAATACATATTGTATTGCCTGACTGGGAGGGAATCTGTCGAAATATTTTCACCAAATATATCTTTTATGTCTAAGTTCACTGTAAGAAGTTCTAATTAAAACAATGTGAAGCTCAATAATCTCTTTGGATTACTAATCATACCTGTGCAGCTTGACGGGATTAGTAAATATGTTTAAATGTATAAGTGTATAATGCTTTTGAAAAAACATTTTTGTATTTTAGTGCTATAGGAGTTTGATTATTCTCTTGTAATCTTATTTTGATTTTAGTGGATTACTTGACTTACCTAGTAAATAGGAGATGATCATCAATTATGACTCTATCATACAGATGTCCTGGATTATATTGTGGTCGTGAACTTTTGATCAATGGAAGCTGGAGCGATTGTGGAGCATGCCCTAGGGGTTTTAGAGCTAATGCATCTTCCTTCTGTGTTCCATGTAGTAATACCCCAGTGTTGTATGATTGGCTCTATTTAGGTTTTATGACATTTTCTCCTCTTGTATTGCATTGGTTTTGTATTGATAATACTACACCATTCAGAGGAAGGTATTTAAACCTTTTTTTATATTTACTTCTAAATAATGACATATAATTTAATATCTGTACATTTATTTAAGGCTAAGTCGAGGTGCACTGGTCTTACATTTGTCTGCACTAGTAGAAACAGTACTTGCAGCATTGTCTACAATTTTATTAATTGAACCTTATGGAAAAGTGGATTTGAAAGCTTGTCCAGTTAAATCTCTCTCCGACTGGTACACTCTTTTCCATAATCCAAGGCCTAATTATGCAGAAACCTTACATTGTACCCAGGAAGCAGTTTACCCTTTGTATGTATATTTTTATTTCAATTAACTTTGGATTTTATCAACTTTTTTTTTAAATTTATGTATTAGACCTAATAACAATAGATCATTTGGACTATATTTCTGTTGTTGCATCTTATAACTTACCCTATTTTTATTATTACTTTCATTGGATCATAGCTGTTATCAAGGAAGGTCAAGAGATGAACAAAAGGATGTAGTTCACAACTATAGCATGGTAGGAAGGGGGGTATACTCACATATATACAATTAGAAACTGTTCAGGCATTTATTATAACCTGAATCCATAAAGTGGAGTTAAAAATGTGTACTGTTTTCGAAAGAATATTGATCTCTGCTTCAATAAACTGCTGGGTATGTTGTATTTGCTTGTACCATCTATGAGGCACTGAGAGTCAAGTTGATAAGAGAGATAGGGTTATGTGTACTTACAGAGGGCAATCTCCCTTAGCTGATGACCAACGAGAACTGTATCCACCCCTATTACAAGGCCTTTGTGTATGGGAGGAAGGAAGTAGTTGGTTTATCCATATCTCCTTGGAAGGGGCTACACCAGAGAGGGTCCTAGACAGAATAGAAGAGCATAATGAACTAAAATTTTGGAGTTTTTTTTTTAAAGTAGTTTTTATGAAGTAATATAACTAATTAATATTTACCCAGTTTTTTCTTTTGTAAAGTGAACTGGGATAACTGTGTCTCAAAAATATGATTAATGATTTTCACCTGTTATTTGTGTGGCAGTAATTTTACTTGCACTCACCCTTTCTTTCCTATAATTTAAAGAGTATAATGTGGATTTAAAAAAAAATATTTCCTCAAATTTTTTGTTATACAAAAGAAGGTTGCATTAAGAAAATGTTAACTTAATTTTAAATTACAATGTTCTCATTTGATCAGTCATAAAAATATCCATTGACTAAATATTTAGCTAATATTATAACCTTTTTATCCCACCCAACTAAAACTAAGAGGCATTTGTGTTCTTATAAATAAGTCAACTTAGATTACTGTAAGGCATGTGAAATTCCTTTCATTGCCCTTGAGAGTTAGTAATCAGTAGTTGAGAACACCACTAAAAATAATTTTATGACTTCAGAAAGAATTGGTGCCAGCCACATGTTTGCTCCAGTTCATCCTAAGTACTTGAGAAATAATTATGAAATCACAAACCTGCAATTGTCCAATATTCCTAAATGTTTGATCAGGAGAGATTCTGTAAAGTCAAATTATCTTAATTATATGATAGCATAATTATTATAAAAAAGAAAACTGAAGCTCTTTTAACGGAAACCATTAGTGCAATGTATCATGTGGAGTAAGACTTAAGATAATGTTACAGTGCATTGAGCCGCACACTTTAGAACATGTAGAGGATGAAGGGATACCCCATAACATTAATGTAAAAACTTGAATAAAGGATTTGTTCTAATTATAATTGGATTTTTTTTTTTTTTTGCTGATACAAGTTTATGAGTAAATAAATTTATATCTGCCTCCTATTTAATTAACTGACAAATATTGTTCGGTTTATTATTTCAAACAAATTAAATAAACTATTCATTATATTATTGTAAAGAACTGCAAAAATGAGGAGCTGTCTCACTTTTACTTTAGACAAATTTTGGGTTGGCGACATAGCTCACTTTTGGAGAAACAAAGACATTAGTGCAAATTTTTAATAAAATGAGGTACTAATTCCATAATGTTTCTATTAAAGTCAATTCTGTGGCAAATAAAACACATTTGTTACTGTTTTCTTCTAGGATAGATAGAGGATGTGTTCTTGTAGCATTGTAGTTTTAGACCCTTTCATTTGCTGCTACAAGGTCACAATACTAAGGTTTTTAGGTGAAAAGTCTACTATATAGACGTGAAGGACATTTGATCACACATTATCACTTTATCTCTATATTAGGAACAACAATGCAGAATTACCTTGGTGTCTGAAAATTTTATATGAACAATGACATTATTATTTTTGTGTTTATCAAATGATGACAAGTCTAGAAAAACAATGACATAACTATCTTTCTGTTTAATAAACAATAAAAACTTTAAGGAAACAGTGACACATTTGAAAAATTTGTTCATTGAACTACTTTAAAAAGAGGTGATTTTGCGAAATTAAATGTGCATATTAACTTAAAATATGAATGATAATATTTTAGTTTTATGTAAATTTTATATCCAATATTTTGTAAGTTGACAATAATAATTAAATGTTCATCCTAAGCAATTCATCAATTTGCACTTAATATTACTATTTCTCTAAAGATGTGTTATGTTTCAGTCCTGTCCTGCCCTCTCCATCTCAACTCATAATGTTTTTATTGATAAATATAATCTCAAAAAATTTGTTCATCTCCACTCCATAGGAATTGTTTAAAAACTCATCCATTAATTGTTAGAACCTAGCCGAAAAAAATGAGACTCAATTTGCTATTTTTCATATTTTTATTGCTATTCAAATGCCAAATTATTATTGTAATTCTCATGTTTGAGTTTCTATTTGTTTAATTTTTGAGTAATAAATATTCAATTGCCGAATACTTTTTATTTATTTTATTTTGTTAGTAATCCCTTGCTCCAGCCTAGCGATTCCAAAACTTCTGTGTCTGCTGCACCTTTCTTACCAAAAAAATTTTATGTCACTCTTCTTGGACTTAAAAAATGTATTTATTTATCTTTATAGTGGTTAAACAGTGTGAAATAAATGTTAGAATATATTTCCTATTTTGATTTAATTTTTTTATATTTTGAGAAACTGGCATGCCGCGGTACCCAGTTTAGTCACCACTATTCAAGCCTATTTACTATACCAACTACCTATTCAAATTTATTAATTATACCCATATACTTCTTAAAATAATGGAATAGTGGAGGTTTTAAAATGAAACTTTGTAAGCTAAATCTATTTAAGTTCAAAACTGATAAATGTTGAATAAAATATTTAATTTGGAAATTTTTTCATTTCCAATGTAGTATCTATATAAAAATTAAAGAGCAGTATAAAAAAAAAAAAAAAATGTCACATTTAAAACTAAAAACAGAAATATGATCATTTAATGTCTGAAACATTAATACCATAAAGTAAGCTTAAAACCAATAACAAAAGAATAAGTATTAGTTTTTTGATAAAAACCAAATTTCAGACCCTCGTGATAATAAAAGGATATTAATAATAAACTTATTTTGTGCAGAATTCTGTACAGTTTTGAATTTGCTCATACTCAGGAGAAACTTTACATACATTTAATCAATTAAAAAAAAAAGTGTTGATTTCACTAAGTATTACGCTATCGCCAAAATGAACAAGACCATAATTAATAAAAACATGAATTGCTGAAAACCATATGTTCATATTTATAGACTTGGACATGTGGGATTTCTGTAATATATGATTCAATTATAATAGGTTTTACATAATTCATAAGTATAAGTAGATGAGGAGTAAATTTAAAAATAATATAAAAGAGGCCAATTTGTTTTAGCTGATGTATTACATATTAAAATATATCTTATAATATAGCATTTTAAAATAATTTAAGATAATCTGTCTTTGAGAAATATTTTAAAAACAAATTGATAACAAGAATATTATTAAAACTATTTTCAAGTTGGTTTCCAAACATTTGTTTTACTTTTAAAACTGTTTATCAGGTTACACCCTTCCCTTTAACTCTACATATTTCACAGAGCCTTATTTGGTAGAAACACATTATTTAATTTAAAGTAAGGGCCACCCGTACCTCATTTGGTTAGG
This sequence comes from Halyomorpha halys, assembly GCF_000696795.3. Lineage (NCBI taxonomy): Eukaryota > Metazoa > Arthropoda > Insecta > Hemiptera > Pentatomidae > Halyomorpha > Halyomorpha halys. The sequence goes on along the minus strand of NW_027108122.1, from coordinate 1,161,096 downwards.
CCCAGTCTTACCAATTTGAGATTGCTGGCAGTGCCAGTTCGAATCTGATCTGGGGCATTGTCCTTTTTCATTGAGTGGCGGTCCCACAAAATGAAAAATTTAACCCCCAACCATGGTTAGGCAGTATAGGACTCCAATGGGAGTCTTGGCCGAAAAAAAAATTTAAAGTAGTTGCTTATCTCTGCAAGTTTCTAACCTCTAATTATTTTTCATTCACACCATTATTGCACTTTGTGCAGTACAGGTACATTCAGTACATCATACCACATAATCAAGATTCTGGAACTCAAGTTAATGAAAGCAATTATTAAATATTTATCCTAAGGTGTCATTAGAAATACAATTATCATAATTATATTCATTGAAGACTCTTCAATGAATGCAGTATAATTCATCAACAGTAAATTCATATTGCCAAAATTGAAATGTTTTTATTTTTAGGCATACTATGGTGTTCATATTTTATGGCTTATGTGTTACTATAATGCTGCTCATTAGGCCTTGGCTAGTTCATTTCTTTTTACCAAAAACCGGAGGGGCCACAGTTTATGCAGCTTTATATTTTTTTCCAATATTATCATTACTTCATGCAATATTCGGAGGATTGATTTGTGAGTGAAATCCATAAATTGAATTTCATCAAATATATTTAGAAGGAATAACATGAATTGATGTTACCTACTAGACTCATGAAATATATTTGTTTTTGTTTTAGATTATACCTTTCCATACATAGTGATTGTCCTTTCAGTTATTTCAAATGCTGCTCATTTTGCTTTCAAAATGGATCAAGTAAATATCACTATAAGTTATTATTTTTGAATGAAGAGTCATCAAAACTATTGAATAATATGTATTTAATTTTTCAGTCGATGAAGTTCCATGTGGTCAGCACAGTTACTGATATAAGGAATATGATTATTGTTTTGGGTCATTGGGTAGTACATGGCTATGGAATTATATCCCTTACTCAACTTGGCGAACCTGTCTTCCATTCTACCCTTCTCTGTTTGGTTCCCTTACCTGCAATTTTTTACATCATTACAGCCAGGTTTACAGATCCTCACAAACTCCACGCAGATTAACTTTTTACCTGCCAACGTTCCCAAATGGTAACAATGTTTTAAACTAATTGATTTGTAATAAGTAAATTCAATCAACAAATATTCCTATATGAGAAGATGGTCAAGAGATGCGCCCAGGAGTGAAAAGCACTAATCTTTTGTTGGTGTTTTTCACTCCTGAGCACATATCAATCAACAATAAACAAATAAAAATAATCCTACATTTATATAAATCTATGATATATTTCTATCATAGGTACCCTAAATTTAGTTGTTTTACTTATTCAACCAATTTGTGTTCCAATTGAAAACGTTGGTGGGTAAATGGATCTTCTGTTGCTTTTTTTTTTTTAATATTGAGAGTCAGGAACATAAGTTTCCATTCTCTATTTGAAACTCTAAAGATAAATTACCATATAAACTTCTTTAATAATATTGTTATTGTTATATATGAACATATTATATTAAGAGACCTGTATATAATCGTTGTACATATCATTTATTAAATGCCTTCCTTTATAATTAATTTTATTTGTATTACTTTCCAATTTTTCATTCTTACCTTCTTTATTTCTTTTATAATTCTTAAAAATGTAAAAGGTTTTACCTATTTATGTTGAACTACTGGAAGAGAAATCAGATAAATCATAGGTGGTTAGGAACTCTTCCACTATGTCCCTAGGACTCTGACTACACTCATCCTCTCTGGCCAAGACCTATGGTTACTAATCATACCAATACACTCCTCCATTCATATTTTACTTACATTGTAAAATTTGAAATAAAATAATGTAGTCAAAAGAAATAGTTTTGAGATCCCTGCAGTTGGTCTTTACCTTTATAGGGACAGTTCTTTGATAATTTGCTGGGGATAACACTGCTGGCTTTTACTACAATCAATATCGTAGCAAATATTGGTATGTTTGATTGAAAGATAGTCGCAAAAAAGAGGTGAACTGAATGAAGAACATGTTTGCTGAATGTAGTTATGATCTAGGAGGATTATCAAACTATTAAGTTGGGCCAAGATTGTAAATCATAGTCTATAAAATTGTTGTGTCATTCCATTAAGATAAGCATGATTAACTGCATAGGGACCCCTTTGACCCTTGAACCAAGCATTGACAGTGATTGAAGATCCTAGAAGAGCTAACAGTCTAGAATCCGCTTGAATCTTGAGCCAAATATTTACTGTGATGTGTGGTTTCACTGACATAAGCATTTGAAGATCTAGGAGGGTTTTTAGTTTTGAAGGATTTTGATCCAACTTGCTTCAGTCACGTGGTCCACAGCATCCTAGGCGAATTTTCTGCTTGTTCACAACATTCAACACGTAAGGCCAAGGCATATCGAAACAAGATGGATCAAGTAAACGGAATTCATGGGATGAATTCATCCTCAAGGAGTGATCCAAGAATCCCTGGAGTATTCCATATAGGGTGGCCTTGGGTAAGCTGACCTCACTGCATATAATTTCAGCATTGAAGCATGGAGGTAACCAAACACCTATAAGAGAGGCGGAGAAGATGTTCATCAAGGAAACCTACTCATACCAATATAATGAAGAGGATAGATTGATAAGGCACACCACGATATGCCCAACTTATGGGATCTCTGTGCTGCTGTAGCTAAGCAAAGGACTGGTCGTGCTCCAAGCTGGAAAACGCACAGCTTTTGTAGATGACCTGTCCGTACTGGTTGTTTCAAACTGCAGAGCCAGCATAAAAGATGGTGGTCAGTGTCCCAACCTGATAGGAGCCTGGTGTGAGAAGAAGAAATTGTAGGTGGCTGCTGCCAAGATTCAAGCTATACTCTTAAGGGGTAGACAGACAGGGCCCACTCTATTACTCTCAGGATACAAGGAGCAGTGAGGTCGTCACATTCCTTAGCGTAAGACTTGGAAAAAAGTTCAATGTGACGCCTCACTTAGACTGCATGAGAAGTAGGGTAGCCTCTTAATGGACTTAATTCGCATTTAGGGGCCTCAGATACCCAGCAATATTGACCATTTATAAAGGGTGATTGTGGGTTTCTTGAGATATGCATCCCCTGCATGGAGTCGATATCTCTTGCAAATGCAGAAGAGGTTGGCAACAATTCAGAGGATGGATCTGCTGCAAGTCACTCGAGTATACAGAACAATGTCTCATGAGGTAGTACAGGTGTTAGCAGGACTATTACCGACACATGGTAAAGAGAGAAGGTCTGGCGGATATACCAGAGAATTTCCAAGTGTGTATTGGTGAAGACCGTTACAAATGGAAGATCCTCCGAGAAGGAACTGATAGTGAGTGAATAGCCCAAAAGGGGCTACCCTAAGGAAGTACTTTTCTACCATTGTTTCACGCCAAGAATCAATGTGGGTTCCCCCTGACTGCTGGGTCTTGCAGTTCCTCACGGGGTATGGGGGTTGCCGAGCTAAGCTCGCCGCTCATGGCATAAACATCGATCCCCTGTGCCCAATTTTTCGGGTTCCAGAGACCAACAAGCACGCCGTACTCGCCTGTACCGCTTATGAGGCACTGAGAGTCAAGTTGATGAAGAAGACAGGATTCAAAGTTCTGACGGAGAGCGAACTCTTGAGCTGATGAAGAAAGAAAATTACCCGCACTAAAAGACCTTCGTGTACGGATGGAAAAAACTGTAGGCTCTACTCATTTCTACCTGGGTAGGTGAGAAGAAACAGCACCAGCAAGGTAGTGTTATGTGTACCAGCATAACAGGCAGGGTAGGGTGATAAATAAATAATAAAAATTCAAAACGTGATTTTACTAGCTTTTCGGTGAAATTGTACCTGAATTTCTCAGAACTGTGAATAGTGAAATGCTAAGACTACTTTAATACCATTAAAAAAAATATTTGGCTGTTCTGTTACTTAATATCCTCGAACTAGTTCGTAAATTCTTGAAGATCTTTCCTGTTGTCAATCAGGAAACTCTTAATTCTACGTTCTTTTATAAAGTTTTATGTATATACAATGACCTTGCTCTGGCATATAAAACTATTTATTATAGGTGTAACCTTCTAAAAAGGATTAAGGAATTCTGAATTATTGGTTTGGAAAAATAATCGAGCGTTACGACCTGCGGAGTGTTACCAGTAGGTGGTCATGCTGGTCATGGTGGCCGAGAGTGCTAAGGCGTCACCTTAACAATATCGAATCAGAACTCCGGTCTGGAAGGGTCGAAATTAATTTCGTAGCGGCCCCACTATTTTTTTTGTTCTAAGAAAGGTACCAAAAAGCCGTGTAGTTACGTCGCACCTCAAATTGATTACCCAACAAAATAATAACTAGTTTTTTTTCTTATCTCAGAGCTGATCCGTATTAACAAGTAAGTATGCTATCGTAGGAACAAAGACTATAACTGTACTCCGATCTTTTGAAGGACAATTTTTCAGCAACTATTTAACAATGTGATCATATGGGATTTAATTGTGTTTGAAGTCTCTTAAACAGTCACTACGATGTCAATAGTTTGATCGTAATATTAATTCAACGACTGATGTGGGCTGCAATCAACCCTTGAATATTTTGATCAAAAGTGATTCGTTTTCGTAATGGAAAGAAGTGATTCCTTTTTACGTGAAACTATTTTGAATTATTAAGGAAATTTTACTTGTTTACGTATCTACGTTTTTGCGGAATATTAAATATAATATGTGACTACACACTCAACATACAAACAATGGTTTCAACACATACATTTATACTTCCTTCCCTTGACTTTAATGGGCCTCAAACAGAAAAAAAATACTAGAGGAAGAGGGAACAGCGGTTGTCAAAGGAGTAACAAATCGAGAAACCTCTTTTACGTAAATATTAGTCAACGTTCAGCATGAAACAGGAGGATTATTGAAACTTTCTCATAAATAAATAAGAAAGTTTTGATTTAAAGTTTAAAATAGAAAAAAAAGGACATTAATATGCTTGAAATGATTCTTGCTGATCAGAGGCTTTCCACTACTGATATATGGAATCTCCTCAGGCATGGATTAGGAAACCCAAAATTAATATAAGCAGTTCCTCCGCGAAGTCTGGAACGCATTGTAGTTGAAAACTTTTAGTACTTATTAAGAAATTGAAAGGACGTTATAATACCACAGTTGAAGCTCCGGTATGTGTTCCGTTGACGCTCTGTACAGTTTTCTAATTATTTTTTAAGATTAATTACATAAGTATTAATTTTTTAACCGTGCAGTGTGGTTTAAACGCTAAGGCGCCCTATAAGGGGTAGTTCCCGGGGATTTCATCTGAGATTCACCTAGAATGTTAAATATAAAGGGTACTAGTATTTTATTCAGTAACTTGCACTTAGTCAACAATCCATTGCCATTAGACAAATGATCTTGAGAGATTGGAATGTGGTATTAAGTCTATTTATTTCTTACCTCGTTGGCCTGTAGTAAAGATAAGATAGTATTTGAATAAATTTTTAGTCTTGAATGGAGTGATAAGTGAAAATGATCTGTCATTTAGGTGTATCATAGTCAAATAGTTTTTGGCCAAGTAACCCGCATTCTGTGTGATTTTTCATAATCACTTGATTCAATAAATCATTTTTATCAAGAAATAGTACCTTTTTTATTTTTTAATCTCAAGAAAAAATGGATCTTTTTACTCTTATTGGTTTATATATTGTCGGTTATATTCTATGCTATGTAATTCTTTTGTCAGTGGTGGATTGTGACATCAGGTTACTGTGGTCTATATATTTTGGCAGAGGACTAGGTATTTTATTTTGAGTAATTATTATACGTACCATTTATTTGTTTCGTTCTATGTGGTTTTATTAAAAAAAGAGAAAGACAACATAATATACTCTCATATTGATAGTATTTCGCAATAAGTGTATTGCATGCTTATTTATTAATGAAGTCTGAGCCCTTTCTTCCATTGCTGGAGTAAGTTTCTGGGTGGATAATGGTTTCTCAGAAGCTTTAAGGGTCAATTAATCCTGGAAATGTGTTCCGAATATTAGTTAAACATTAGGATTGTCCTGCTGACCACTGCTTCCAGTAACAGCCCTGTTCAAAGTACAAAGTAAAATGTCATTAATTGGGCACTTCACGCCAGTGTGTACTGCCTAAACCAGGAATCTCAAACCTTTTTTTAGTTGGGACCACGTTCATTGATTATAAATCAGTTCTCTGACACCACTTATATTTCTTTCTTTTTCTAAGTTTGACATAATTAAAAATTAGATTGTAGACCGACTATATTATGATGAAAGACATCCAGATAAGGGGTTCTCATAATGATGTAATTGTGTTGTATTTTAATAAATTTTTTTTTACCAATATTTAGATTTTATAAAAATAATTATTAAGTAGCACAATTCATTTCACTAATTTAAAAGTAGGATACTTCAATTCTGCACTTCTGAATCCCTATATTATTTT
>NW_027108122.1:1117551-1154582 GCF_000696795.3 Halyomorpha halys | reverse complement strand
ATAATTTATAAATATTTTGGAAGATTATTAAGTTGACCTTATGTAATTAATGGCAGGAAGATAGTAAAAAAAGGTATGCAAAATATTTATTAGTAATAATGTAATTGTGTGGTATTTTAATAAACAGTTTTACCAATATTTTGATTTTTTTAAATAATTAATAAAATCATTTCACAAATTGAAAAGTAGGATACTTTACTTCTGCACTTATAAATCACTATATTTAAAAAAATAATTTACAAATAAAATTTTGGAAGATTATGAAGTTGACCTCATGTAATTAATAGTGGGAAGATAGTCAAAAAAGGTATGTAAAATAGCAGAAAAAACTATTTATTAGTAACCAATATTTCTTCCCAGGGCTAAATGAAAACAAGATACAAACATTTTAAAGTGTGATAAGATTATAAAAATGAATGGTGTAAATTAAAAGAATATAAATATAGAGGAATAGAATAATTATTTACAGTAATTAACAAGTACAGTAATGGATAATGAAATTGAAAATGTAACGTTCGAGTAATAATTAGTAAAAGTAAAATTGGCAAATATGGTAAAATTAAAAGGACGAAAGAGGAGTGAGAAAGTAAATGCATTATCATAACATTTATAAAACATTATCATATTTCCATACTTACATCTTATTATCAGCTACTGACCTTGGACCTTATTCCTTCAATATTAATATTATTCTTTATGTATACTCATACATATCACTTATAAAAATAAATAATTATTTGATAATTACTTAAATATATATAGAAAATTTAAAATTTCTTAACCAAGATAAATAGGAATGTTATCATGGCCATTATCATTTTTTTCGGCAATGCATTTTACCTATGCCAATTGCTTCATAATATGAGCATCAAAAAGTATGATGTGTTAATCTTTACTTTTATGCAAGTCCCATATTTTGAGTTTGCAATGATAAAATAATTTGAAATAAGTTTAATGCTCTATTTCCAACACTGTCAATCAATTTTCAATAGTGCTAAAAACTATCATATAACTAAATAAATTAATATTTTCAAACAAATACTCTCGTATTTCTATTTTTTGAAAACTCGTAGAGAAGCAGCAGTCCATGTAAAACAGTTGCCAATGAGATCATTGCCACAGATTTTATCAGGGAGGGATGATTGTGCTAGCAAGCTCATATTGCCGCTCTGGAATAACAATGAGAACTGCAAAAATTAAAATTTTACAGGACAAGCAAAGAAAAATAATGTCTAATGAGGTTATAATAGTTGACCATAGATCAATTTGAGGATAAGATGGGTCGGGGTGTTGACAGCAATTGTTGTTGACTTCACCCCCGATCATCTACTCAGAAAAATAATGCCTATTTGTTTAAATAGAATGGCCTATAAATTTGGTTTTATTCTTCTATGAGCAGTTTATAGACATTGTGGGTCACCATTATAATTTTTAAAGCATTTCAATGCATAAAATAATAAATACCAGCCTTACAGTAGCCAATACTATGCAAATACATCATTGTTCTGAGAAATAACCACAATTTTACCTTTCTATTGTAATATGAGTAAGGAAAACAAGGAAAAATGTGAAGAAAACATTATGGAAAAGTTTATTTGAACAAAAATTAACAAAATAGTATGAAAGTATAAAATGATTTAAAAAAATAAGTGTTTTCTTTACAAAAATTGTAGAAAAACTGGTACAAATATTATTTAAGACTGTCAGAAGAATTAGCAGGAGGGAATCATGTTATTGTTCATCAGGCAGATTAATTCTTTCATCTTGTTTTCTGGAAAGGAAATCTTTCTGCTGTAAGCAAGTGTTAAAGAAAAGCTATCTTGATCACTTTATTTTATTTTTTTTAATTCGACCTCTTTCCACTCTAGTTTCTTATAACTATTTTTATTATGAAAAATATTACTCCCTATATATTTTTTTTCATTTCTGATCACCGAAACATATTGGCCAGGAAGATAAATTGGTCCTGATTTCTTGGTTCTTTTTTGTGTGAACTAAGAAGTGAATGCTCATGTGTAATTATTATTGTATAATATTTCTGATTGTTTTCAAGGCAAAGTGGATTGGATATTATATTTATTATTGCTTAATATTTCAAATTATTTTCACGAAAAAGTAGTTTGGATATTATATTTATTATTGTTCAATATTTCAGATTATTTTCAAGGCAAAGTTGTTTGGATATTATATTATTGTTCAATATTTCTGATTATTTTCAAGGAAAAGTTATTTGGATATTATATTTGTTATGGTTCAATATTTCAGATTATTTTCAAGGCAAAATTGTTTGGATAACTGGTGCTTCAAGCGGAATAGGAGAATTTTTAGCTGTTGAACTTGCTAGAAATGGAGCTTCCATTGTCTTGTCAGCCAGGTCATTAGCTAATCTAGAAAGAGTAAAAGTGAAGTGCATAGGTGATTATATATTATTTCTAATAAATAAATAAAAATACTATGTTGGTACTGTACTCTAACTGTTGGACTAAGGTGGAAAAAAGGTACCATCATCATTGTTTATTGTAACATGTATTTAATCCCTGATTAAGATTAGAGATCAGATATTTTAAAGACATTGTGAGGTACTAATTACATGTTAAAAATCTATTAGGCATTTGTTTATCATTTGAATGATTGTGAGACCACAGTTGTGACCTGTGAAGTTTTAATAATGTTCTCTTAAGGTATCATATCATCACTGGCCTCCCTACACAAATCTGACTGTTAGCTCACAGTACCATATTTTTAATTTTTAATTACATATCCTGAAGTTATTGTGTTTATTATTAGAGGCAGGAGCGAGTTTAGATAAAATTTTTATTTTACCTATGGATGTAACAGAAACAGAAAAACATGAGGAAATGTTCCTTCGAGTTGTGGATCGTTTTGGAAGGGTATAAAAATCTGACAATTATTTAAGTTTTATTTCAGAACTGGACTCATCATATAATTCGTATTTTAGTTGGACATTCTAGTTAACAATGCAGGAAGATCTCAAAGGGCGTTATGGGAAGACATAGAACTTGAAGTTGATCGACAGTTATTTGAACTGAATGTATTTAGTGTTATTTCCTTATCAAGACTGGCTGTCAAATATTTTGAGAAAGTCGGGGGAGGTCACATTGTAGTGACTTCAAGTTTGGCTGGTGTATTTGGAGCTCCATTTTCAGGAAGTTACACAGCAGCTAAACATGCTCTTCATGTAAGTAATCATTCTTACTACTTTTTGATATTTACCTGCTCCTAGAGTTAATGGTGAGTGGAAATAATTATTTCTGTTTTTAAACGTAAAGAGTTGTGTAATGTTTATAAAAAAAAAATTGTTTTAGTTCATTAGGTTCATCTTTAAAATATTAATTAGTGGGTGAAAACGTTAGATAGAACAAGAAAGAAAAAAGTTATGTAATTTATTGTGATAGTAGTATCTTGCATATATACAATTTAGTAAGTTAAAAAAAATAGTATTCAGATACTGAATCATAGGTAATATTAGAACCCAGATTGACAGGTGGGTTTGTAGAACCCATAACAGTATCTGTCAAACATTTTAGTATTTTGAACTTTTTTTTTTTCTAGTTACATAATGCATTTTTGTATAAACAAATAACTGCAATCAAGTCACTGGATCTGACAGAAACACCTATTGCATAAGGGTTAAAGTAAGTTGACAACATAACAAAAAATATTTGTTATTACTAAATAGTCAACATAAAACAAAAAATACAATAAAACTAAAAGTATGGTAGAGTGCAGTCACAATTTAATGTGATTTGATTTTAAAATAAATGGTCTATATAGATTTGAATTGGAATAAGTCAACATTTATGTCCACACTTTTTTTGGTGTGAAATTTGTAAATTGGTAACAAATCGAATCTTAGTTCTGCCAATACTTTACAATTCATCCCCCATTCAGATGATTTTTTCATGATATAGCTTCTTGTGCTGGATTTATGAAGAGAATAAACACTATTTGCTAACTTGATTCCACTCTCAATAAATTCAATGTCAATTCCCCTTTGTCTGGTCCCGAATGGAGGATTCATGATAACAGTATCAAATACATTATTCCATTTTTCATCTAAGTGTTTTATATTACAGTTTATAGCTTCACAGTTCTCTATTTCAAATCCTTCCTTATTTGACTCAAATGATTCCAAGGCTTCTGGGTCTATTTCGAAACCAATAACATGAGATGCACCCAAAAAACATGAACCAAATGTCAATATTCCACAACCACAACCCAAATCAGCAACTAACTTATTTTCTATATCACCAAACATCGATTGGATTGTATGGAGCATACAAGCTGCCAAATGAGGAGTCGTAGAATATTGTTCCAAAAGTATTTTAGGATTTTGAAATGACTCGACTTCTTGTAGAATTTGCTCCAGAGTTTTTAATTTCATGCAGGCCATGATATAAAAAGATTTGGTTTATTATTTCTTATCAAACCTCGGTAAAACAGGAAGAATGAGGTTCCCAAATGATGAATCTTGAGGTATATAGTAACCATAGGATTGTGTATGAGCCAAATTCAAAGCACTTCTTTGAGTTGAAGACAAAGATTGCATATCAGGATTAAAGCTCGATTGCTGCATAAAAAAATAATGTCATTATTTTTAACTTAATTGGAATTAGTTTTAAATTGAATCTTAAAAAACTTACAGATGGTGTATTAGGTTGATTTAAAGTACTAAGAACTGGAACAGCACCTTGTTTTAAAAGTTTTTTGTTTAGCTCAAGCTCCTCTAATAGTTTCCTATTTGCTAACTCTACAACAGAGCAGTTTTATTGCACAAGATTAAAGAAATACAACGATTTATTACCTTTATTTATTATAATTTGATGTATTACCTCTGCTAGGTAAAGCCATGCAGAAAATATATCCAAGCCTTATCTTCTCGAGTTTATTGTTTAAATAATAATTTAGTTCTACTATATTTTATTGATTTGCCTCTTCCTTTAATCAATGTTACTAGACTTATTTCGAACTGCAAATCACAGTTGGGAGGTAACACAACTGTTACCGGATTCTAGTTGTGTATGAGCTTTAAATTTAATGTTAACTAGATCGTAATACATTGAAATATACCTATTTTTCAAGCTTAAATATTTTTGGCAATTCATATAAAATTAAGTTATCCTGATTAAGTGTAGGGTTGGCAAATAAGTACTTTCGGTTTTTGTATTCATGTTTTGTTTATAATACGTCACATTTTTCTGATGCAATTTATCCCAACAGAGGATTGTTTGTCCTAATTAATATATCTTAATATCCTAAATAATATGTAAACATTTATGTCTGTTAAAATTAGGCCAGTAATGTGTTTGTGATCCAGCTGAGAAGATGGATGGAAATATCGTGCAATATAGGCATATTTTGCTTTATTACTTCAAAAAGGGAAAGTGAGTTGCAGAGGAAAATAAAAAATATGCGGAGTCTATGGGGATAATGCTCTGTTAACCATACGGGTCAAAATTGGTTTGCCAAGTTTCCAACAGGGAATTTTGACATAAACGACGCACCGCGACCTGGTCGCCCACAAGATATTGAAACTATTGATGTTAGGCCGATAGTCGATCAGAATTCATCCCAATCAGTGCGAGATATTGCTTGTATCACATACAAGCGTAGAAAATCATTTGCAGAAGCTCGGCTACGTTTCTAGGCTTGATGTTTGGGTCTCTCAATCTCCGACCGAAGCCGACTGGGCAACACGCATTTCCATTCTCGATTCACTGCGGAAACGTCAAGAAAACGTTCTATTTCTTAAAAGACTTGTGACAGGAGATGAAAAGTGGATTGTCTACGATAATTTGGTGCGAAAAAAATCTTGGAGACGAACTATCTGAAACCACATCTAAAGCGGGATTGGACCCAAATAAGATAATGCTTTCTGTATGGTGGGACTTCAAGGGTGTGATTTTTTATGAGCTGTTGCCACAAGGTGTATCGATCGATTCCACCCTATACTGCTCACAATTAACAGAATTGGATGAATCAATTCAAAGGAAACGCCCAGAAGTGGCAAATCGAAAGGGTGTCGTCTTCCATCATAACAATGCTAGGCCCCACACTTCGTTAGTGACTAAGGAAGGGGGTGACCCGCAATAAGTTGTTAGCTCATGGATGGGATCTTTTGCCCCACCCTCCGTATTCACTGAACCTTGCTCCTAGTTACTACCACATATTCCAGTCTCTAAAAAATTCCTTTAGTGGAAAACGGTTTGAAAACGAACTGGGTGTCAGGAAGCACTTGATCACTTTTTCACTAATAAACCACAGACATTCTATGAACATGGGATTATTCAGCTGTTGGAGAGATGGGGTAAGGTAATCAAAAGTAATGGACATTACATTGTAAATTAAAATAAATATTATATAGAAAATATACTTAGTTTTCTTTCACCCAAAAAACCGAAAGGACTTATATTTGTCAACCCTATAAATTAAAAGATTGGTTAATCATCAGAAATTTTCCTCAAAATATTGTTTTATCAACTATTCTTATGGCTTAATTAAATGACTTAAGATAAATTAGTGTTAACCAATTATCTTCATTTTATTCATATAGAGGGCTGGATTTTAGTATTTTAAAAGAAATGATTTTATGCTTGAAGGGACTTCGGCATGGTCAGTCAGAATGATAGTAAAACTAATGGACATTCAGCTGTTTCGTGTTGGAGTAAAACTAGTGAATTATTAAATTAAATCTGTACCACTAAACTCCATGGAGGGTCAGGGGTGCAGTACTTTGTAAGGAAATTCTGTTACTAGACCAACGGTTGTGCAAGGAGGTGATTTGGTCAGAATCATGCTCGACCCACAGATTTTTACCTAGTTAAGGGTACCCTCTTCAAGAGGCTGGGTGAACCCCGGAAGGCTCCAGAAACCACAGGGCTGACTCAATGGCTACAAGTAACAGATAACAATTATCTACCACAGCCAGATTCGAACCCAAGTCCTTGGAGTTAGCAGTCCATTGCATTACCAATAAGCTACCCACTCCCAAAATTAATGAATAGCAAAAAAAAATTGAAATCCGATCACTCAGAATTTGAAGTGAAGAGTGTACTGAGAAAGGCTTCCAGTGCCTCATTCTTAACGTGCGTTTAACTTTTTTGTTGGCGTAACTTTACTCTTCTTAGAAGAAAAGATTAGGCCACGCCCTTTGAAGGCTACTTTACTTGAAGTTAATAGGAATTTCGCACTTTATTGTAATTATCTGTAAAACTATTCTTTTTATCGCAATTGTGAAGTTTTAGTAAATGTTATTTCCAATAATTTAGTATATCTATAATGAAAATTCATTAAACTCCTCTGGAGAAATTCCTGCTTCCTTCTTTGTTCTGTTCAGACTCATTTTAATGTGAATATTTAGGATCCCAAAATATATTTACTGTTCTAAGTAGAGAGTGAATGTAAAATTGAATTAACCTGGTCAATTTTTCAATTATTGTTTTCTAGGAACAGTTAGTAAAAAAAAATTTCTTTTTAAGAAAACATTAAAATATTAAGTTTGATGCGAATAAATAATTGTTTTTGATATATTGGAGAAAATTGTTCATAAAAAGTAAAGTAAAAACAATAAAAATTATTTTTTAGAATATTTAATGTTTACAATAAAAAAAGTGACTGAGAATTCAGAGCAATTCAAAAACTAATAACCACAACAAAATGTGAGCGGGATTTGATTAACTTTAATTTATATATTTTTTTTTTTAATACCAGTCTCAAATGTCTCATTCAAGGTCCAAATCGTCTGACAGTGGCTACACACACACTCAAGCATGCTTGAGCACAAATTTTTGTAGTTAACTTTAGAGGAAACAAGGGAACTTGCTAAAAATTGTTTAATTTGATTTTAATTAATTTGAAAAATAACCAAAGAATAGTTTGCCCATTTTCACACTCCTAAAAGACATTGAAAATGATTTTTCAAATTTAATTCTTTAATATTTGAGGCAAACATTATTACAATTAATAGCTATTATTCTACTAATTCAAGATATTTTGAAATTAATATATTTAGATCATTAAGAGACAATTTATCTAACATTTCATACAGAGTTTCATACCTAAAAAGAAATTGGATAAACTTTCTTAAGGACTTAATTTCATAGAACAAGCTAATTTAATAAATTGTATATAAATAATGAGTTTAACAGATTTAATTAAATAATTATTATACTTTAAATAGATGAAAGTTAAATATAATATTGTAAAATGTAGGCTTAGGAAAAATAGTTTCTTATGTGTCGTATATACCATGAAATATTTGTTTCAGGGTTATTTCAAAACACTCCTGTCTGAAAAATTGGGAGGGAATATTGCACTGACACTTCTTTGCCCTGGCCCTGTATTTAGCAATTTACTACCTGAGTGTTTTACTGACAAATCCGGAAAGGTATGTAATTTTTTTATTTATTTATTATGACTTCTAAATGACTCACTGCTAGATCTGCAATGCAACGTCACGATGTCGGGTTCTGGTATCCTACACCAGCTTCTGCAAATTGGCTTGGTCTTGTGGAAATGCCATCCAATTTCTGATTCTAAGGATTTTTATAATGTTATTTGCTACTCCATCAGCACTTCTCTACCTCCAGCACATCTGTTGGTTGAAATAGGTCATAGATGTCTTCATTAGATCGCCTACACCAACCTTGGTCTGTCATAATTATTCTATATATCTGAAAGAGAATCCTTGAAATCTTCCACTTTCTGTCCACAAACCTTTGTCACGGTCCACAGTTCTGATCCATATAACAGTTTTGGGCTTAGAAATGTCCTTATTTGCTATTTGAAACTTAATTAAGTTGTTTTTGGTAAATCAATTTAGTATTTCACTATGAAGGAATAACAGGAGCCATTTTAAAATGGCCTTGGTGGCAGAGGAATTGAGAGACAGTGAGTGATGTTTTTCATAGTCTCTAAAACAGTAATATTTGCCCATTTCTTCAATGTTAACAATGATTATTTGGAGAGTACCATGTCATGATTGATAAAATGAAAATTTGTACCGCTACGACCCATGGAGGTTGGTTGTTCAGTACCTTGTAAGGAAGCATTGTATTAGGAGGTAATTTATCCATGATCACACTCAGCCGCCAAATTTTCCCCCAATTAAGGATACCCTCTTTATGTTCCTGAGTGGACCCTGGAGAACAACTTCCCGTACCCAAAGAGTTAACTCACAGCGACAGTAACAAAATAAATAATTATTTGCCACTGCCGGATTCGAACCCAGATTCTTGGAGTTATTTGCTTCAAACCAAAAAGCTGCTGACCAATTAACTAAAGGTGGGCTTTGATTACTACAACCTCCAACATGTGTTGTGTTACCTTTAGTGTACTCAAAAATAATTATTAAGTAAGAGCTCTGGAGGAGAAAAGCTGAGAAATGTTAATTAGAACTCTCCTGAGTGGTAATACTTGATTTTTTTCTGATAGTACAACAACGAATATCCATTTAAATTGTTTTCTTCTCTTTTTTTAAATTTCTACTGCAATACCAAGGAATACTATTACTACACTACTTCTATCAGTATATACTTAGCGCCATTTAGGCATTAAAAATTTTAAGTATTTTAGTATCGATTTCATTCTCTTACAAATAAAATGAATATATCCAATATTGTCTTTGACTTACAGAACTTTGGTGAAGCGATGGGCCAAGACGATAAGAGAATGACCACAAGTCGATGTGCATATCTTTGTGCTGTTGCAATGGCCAACAAATTAGATGAAGCATGGATGGGTTTGTTTCCAGTTTTGCCACTCTGTTACATGCTGGTTTATCATCCAGGGATAGCGAAACAGTAAGTTATATTTAGAAAATACATATTGTTGTTTTGCTTGAATAGTAGAACATCTGACAAAAAAAAATTAATCGTAGACAGAGGTTTGTTTCTAAACTGTTGACTGACCCAAAGCTAATAAGGTTATCAAAAGATAACCACAATCTACAGCATATGTCAAGTATATATATATTTAAGCAAAATAGTGTTATATGATGAATTTTCAACAATTCATATTATAAGATGTTGAGTAGGCAGATTAGTGTGAGGCCACTGTAGTTATACTAAATACTAATGCTAATACTAAATAAATAATCTGTTCAATGATATTGCATCAATATTTAATTAGAAGAATAAATATTAACTAGATAATGCATCAATTACCAATTATTACTGATTATTATTCTAAATTGCCTTGAAATATGTACCAGTAAATTTGTGGAAGGATGTTATACTCTTATAACCAAATATAAAAGAGAGGCCTAAGGACCATAGGTTCTATTTAATATTTTTCTGTTTCATTTGGAATAAACAATTTGCTTCTGAAATTTCTCCAAATTGTTTAATTAAATGATAAAATGAACCATTGAGTAAAACAAATAATAAACCATGATTATGCAATCTAAAGTATGTGAACAATGAATTCAAAATTTTGATAAGTTCCTTCATGCTTCTGTTACAGTAGAGCTTGCTTCTAATTTATTAAAAGTGCATAGTGCTTTAGTTTATATGAGAACAGATTTGGAGATAAATGAGCTCTTAATGAAGTGCCTCTTGTAGGTAGTTCCAAAAAACACTCAGCAAGACTTATTTACTATTTAATAGATATATCTGTTCTGCAGGCTGAACTAATGAGCCATGGCTGCCACAGAATACTATAGTCAGAAAGCGGACTGTACTTTGTTTCTAGTTTAAAAGAAAGAATGCAAAACAAGATTCATTTTTTATCAATTTGCCAGTAGACAGGCTCACATTAATATGTCATAAACTTGAAGCAGAATGAAATAATTGAGTGATGGTTATGATGTAATTGATTGTTATAGTCTAAAAAGTGGGTATAGTACATGTATAGGATGTTTCCCTGCGAGTAAAGGAGAGAAAAGGGTGCGCAGTGGCAAACATTCTCCCACCGATCCCCCATTCTTCTTTCCACTCAGTTGACTTCCTTTCCTGGGCATTGTAAAATGAAAATTATAAAAAAAAAGGGGGAGAGAAGGAAAATTGTAATAATAAGAACAAACAAGAACAGCATTTTTCAATAAAAATGTTTTGTTGTTGACTTTGTTTCCGATAGGAGGGATTAGTTATGTTGAGGAGGGTTGGAGAAGCTAGAGAGGGGGTGTACGAACTCCCTTCACTACTGGCAAATTCATTACTATAGCTGGCTCTTCAATGTGTGATTATTAAAAAAATGGCAGCTGAAAGCAAGAAGTAATGATATTGGCTAATTAGAAAGGAGTAGGGATAATAGGGAGGTCTAATGATCACATGACTAAAAATGGGCTATGGCCATTACAATGGTTAAGGTTAGATTGAAGAAAAGGGGGAGGGCCTTATGGCCATATGACTGGTCAAGGTTAAGTTGAGTTAAAAATTAAATTCTAATGCCTGCTAAGGGTCACATGACCAACTGCTTCTGATAGCTGGTTAAGTCATGTGCGGTGGTAAAGGTTAGGACAAGCCAAAAATTTAAATTAAAAATTCCTGCCATGAGACCAAGTTCTAGCATCTGATTGGCTGCTCACAGCGGTGCACCATCTTGTTCATTTCTTATCTATTTTCAGGATTAGGAAGTATTATGTTACACTTATGCATACATCTGTATGTTAATTATGGATTAGGATTAGGATTGGTCAGCAGTGGTTAGGTGTTAGATGCTGGTTTCAACTAACGTTGGGTCGAGGCTAGGGTCCTAAAGTGCTTATTGAGTATGGCCCAGAATTGGTCTTTTCTCAATATCGTAGTACAAATTTTGTGTCCTGATGATTCCAGTACCAATAATCAAACTGATGGATTTGTTCTGACCAGCTAAAACACCAAGTTCAGAATCATTTTTGATATTCAAAACAGTCCTTGGATCAAAGATAGGACTGGATGTTTGATTCTGAACTAGGTATCATTGAAGCATATGCAATACATCAATAGTTAAATAGTTACTAACTAGTTTAAGATTCATCATTGGAACAAAAATTAAGATATAATTAATTTTCAGATATCTTGTTAAGTCTACTACTACTGACAATATTTTTGATTTCAGGATTGCTTTATCCCTTGGTACTAAACAGCTGTTGACCTTAAGAGACAGCCGACAAACTGTAGTGAAGAAAGAAAGCTGATTACAAATTTTTAATTTTAATTGAGACTGTTAGTAATTGAATGGTTGGTTATGGTTCTTTATTAACATATTTGTTTGTCATTTTTAACTGGCTAATAATTGAGATTTACTTAATGAGGACACACTTACATCCTTACCACATAACCTTGGATTTTCAAAATAATTGAAACAATTTTATTTTTTATACTAATAAGTTTTTATTTCCTATTTATTTTTATTATGTATTAATGATTCTGACTGCCATCAAATACTGAATTTATGTTAAATAATTTTTACATTCTGAGATAAATACGTATTAATTACATAGTTTTATTATAATTTTATTAAAATTATATTTTTCATTAATTTATGAATCATAAGTTACACCTGAGTAAATATCCTGTTTGCCATGATTGTGATACTAGTGGAAATTGACCAATCCACTAAAGGAATGAGATTCATTGAATCTATTAATCTTTATAATATTAATATTAATAGCATATTCAAGATAGTTAATATTGCATTAAACCAGTAGGTTGTTATAGAAGAGAAGGAGTATATGAACTCATTATATACCTAGTATAATTGGTAAAATCACTAAATATAAAATACTTTCATTGTCTGTGGTTAATAGATGTTGGAGCTTCATATCCTGAATGAAATATTTTACTTTAATCTTCTCTAGTTATTTCAATTGTGGCTTTTTATAAATATGGTGGTAAATATTCACATAACAGTTATTTCCCTTATTATGAAAGGATCACTTTATTGCAGTAGCTATAACCATGAGGGTTTTCTTCTCCTAATCTTCTATTTATTTTATCAATTACTGTTTAAAAAGGTCTAGCAAGGCATCAGATTAATTTATTACCACTATTAATAATATAAATGAATAAAACTAATAATTTAATCTAGATAAATAGGTTGATAATCGGACAAAACAACTATATAGCCCATGGAGATACAAGGATCACACAGTAGTGAGGAGTTCTAGGAGAATCCTTTATGGCACCATCCTCTCCAGTTGGTTGGGCGAGAGAATAAAAGAATTAAAGCTAACAGACCCTCTTGGGATTTACATTTTTGAAACTACTTTCATCTGCTGAGTAAGAGATCAACAAATAGCAGACATTATTTTTTAATAGGATGGTTTACACTTTAAAATACTGAATATTCAGTATTTGGAGGAATATATAAAAATAGAAGAAAAAGTAAAAATTATTTTTGAAACAACTTGTTCATAATGGTAAGATGGCTGCAATTGGAGATTTAACATCTTTAGAGTGTTAATAATGAGTGAAAATGCACTAGGCGAAATTCAGAAACTACGAGAGCCTAGCCACAGTGCTGATATAAAAGCAGAGGGTATCCTGTCCTGGGAAATAACAGAGACAGAGTTAACATAGATCAGATAAAGAGGACTGAATCAGGAATGCTCTGACCCTACTGATCAGCAGCCAAATAAAACAGAGATACTTTGTAAAGGCTCCTTAAGAAGGTCAAAAAAACACATTAGTCTGTAGTACCATGGATTGTGTGAATAAGTGAGATATATTTAAGTACTTTCCATAAAAGCTAATCGAGTATGTACAGTAATCCCTATTTACTATAGCTGTTTGGGATCAGTTATCATCATCCTTTAGTTAATGATGAGTCTTATAACTTTTTTGTTGATATATAACATTAATATGATTCTCCAACTATATGAGGATAGTATAAACCACAGTTTCACGAGCAGAGTTTAACCATGATAGCAGGGACCTATTCTAACCCATTTTTTTTTTTTAGGCTTTTATTGTACTGTCTTGTAGCTCTGTAAAATTATGAACTTTACATAATACTTAAAGTATATTGTTTTATGACCACAATAGTGGTTTTTAAAGAGGGAATAAAGATATGTTTTCACTGGCGCCTAGTTTCTATAAAGAGGGTGCCCTTAATTGGGGAAAAATCTCATAGTTGAGCATGACAACTGGTGTTCAAGGAACAGTACTTGTTTACACAGTCCTGAGCTATTAATTTTCATTACAAATACTTAAAACAAACATAAACAATCAACAAGTTTTATTTAATGCTACCCTTCTTGAAAAAAAAATTATATCATCTAACATTATTTCTTGGTCTGGTACTAGTGTAAAAAACCAGCTCCAGTAGCGGGAAACTTCAAAACTTGCTCATACAGAATACTACAAGTTGGTGTAAGACTACCCTCAGCTGAAAACAATCTGGCAGGGATTTGTTCATTCTTTTTGAGAGAGCATAGCGAACGGAAATAAACAGCTGTGATAATAATAGTTTAATATTAATAACAGTTTATTGATTTTAAAATTTTCTGTCTAGTCGAGTTTATTTTGTACACCTACCTTTGATCCTCTTAGTAATCATTGGGATTTTCTTTAAAAATCTCAGTTATTCATTAATTCAAAAATTAATGAATATCAAGGAGTTCAATATCGACATTGCAGTAGTTCAACAGAATTAATTAAGATTAAAATTAGTTGGATAAAAGGTGGCAATCAATGAAGCAACAGTAAGTTAACTATTTTACAGTTTTACTAATTAAAATCAAAATATTTAGCTCCACAACTTCAATGAGTTTCAGGCTAAAGCTTGATACAAATATTTTCTTGACAGATTTAATTAATAAACAAATGTTACATACTGTACAAAATATTAATATTTACAATTATCAAGTAAACTTTCATCCCCGCAGCAACACTGTACACTGCTCAACAATACTAAGTTCATATAATCTCATTTCATATAAATGTATTTAAAAAGAGACTTTCATTTTTCATACATTTTGAGATAAATCTGAAAGCCTCCTTTTCTTACCTGCAAGTACAGCGTTCTTAAAAAGCTTACAGTAAAGTTCGATAGCAACTGGCGTATCATCATTGCCAGGAACAGGGTAAGTAATGAGGTTTGGATTACAGTTTGAATCTACAATCCCAACAACTGGAATCGCCATTTTAGCAGCCTCGGGAATAACTGGATGCTGTTCTAGTATAGTAGTTAAGGTGTTAAATATGATAACTAAATCTGGTAGTCTTGTTACAGCACCATAAATCATTGTAGAGTTAGTAAATGTTCCTTGCCTCCACATTCGAGTATGAGCAAATTCTTTACAATCTTTTGCTGTGGATTCAATGAGATAGGAAGTTTGAGGATTCTGGCTAACAAAAAGTATTACACCATCTCTGTAAGTGATATGAGCAGTAAAATTAAGGGCAGCAAATAACAGCTCTGCGGTGTTCTCTAGATCAAATATTACATGTCCAAGTCTTGACCCAAAAAGGAATGGTTTCATTTTAGGATCCAATGTGCCTTCTTTATGCCCAAAATGAACTCTTGCATCAAACAGTTGCTTGATGGTAAAACTACTTTTAAGATTAAAAAAGTCTTCATGTTCTAGTGGATTGAATTTATCTAAAAATAAAAATCAATTAAAGTTCACAAATAATTTGTTTAAATCATGTATCAGACTGTTGTGTGTATCTACCAGCTTCTTGAACATTTGATGGTTTCTCCAAAAGGGCAGCTTCTGCAGCTAGAGATTTTTTCCATAGAGAATTTACTTTCATTGGATCCTTAGAAAGCCTGTTTGTATTAATACATCCTACAAAAATCGAATATAGTGAACAACAGCTCTAATGAAAAGTGAAATATATTTTATAAATTATATTCTTACTACTAAAAGTTCTAAGAACATTTGCCATTTGAGAAATTAATCGGTGATTCAAACGCCTTGTCAAAGTTTATATTTCGTAAACAAGATTTAAATAACACGTTAAAAAGTCTTGGATGAATCGAAGGTTTCATACTAGGTTATACAGTTAACTTATTGGGTACTCAATTTAATGGGAAAATAATTTACTCTAGTTTTGTTTGTAATAAATTGTAGATATTTAAAAAAAAAATCATGAAAATATTTAATCAGCCTGACTATGATTCTCTATGTTGTAAGTTCATTTTGGTAATTTTATAACTTGACCTAAAATTAAAAAATAACTGTTGTTTGACGCTCAACATGTTACCTTCCCATGAAGGTTACTTTATTAAAATTAAGTGTTGTTCCTAAAAACATGTTCCTTGTTTATCAATAATGGTTTTAATGTTGAACTAATTTTAAAATTTAACTAGCTGGAGATGTGATAAAACTATAGAAAACATGGAATTCGATACCAATTGGGATATTAATAAATACCATTATCACTATGAACTACCTCACCACTGGGAACTCAAAAAGAAATTCATTCTTACTCATAAAGAAAAATATCCTGAAGAGAGGCTCATTTGCCTTGCTCAGATATTTTGTAATGTTCATTACTTAGGATGTAGGTGAGTTTAATTTTCCATTTGCTCGATTTAGCTTAGCAGAGCCTTTGCTGAAGTATCATGTAAAAACAAATAAATATGTTCATTTATTGCATTTATTCTTTCATTAATTTAAAAAATTTAGAATGGAATGAAGTATTTATGGTTTGTTTAGCATTAGCCCACAAATCTTGTTATGCAGTGTAACCTCAATACAATGAATTTTTTTCAATCACCTTGAACTAGCCATAGCATTCAATGGAAAATAATCCTTTGTATATAATGAAGCATTAACATTATTAAATTAATAATCCTTGATAAAGTAATATATTTTTTTCAAAAGGCAATTTCTATGTAACGAAAATTTCCTTAGTATAATGCTTAGTTTATTTATTCACCTCAGTAAAGAAAATTGGTGTGATGGGATATGAGGCTCTACTAGCTGGTCACGTTAAGTTAGTTTCTTTTATTTAGGGACCTAATGCAAAAAGTTTTGTTGATAATTAAACTGCATTGTTCATGTCATCAATGAAGGCTAAAAAACAGAAATAGTGTTCATTAAGTGAGTAAGTGGAGAGAACATATTTCTGTTGTTAATGTAAATGTTTTTATTGTGGTTCCAATATGGTACAGTTATTTATTATATGTATTAAGTACCATTATTTTTCTAGTTTTGCCTAATCAAGACTTTATATATTTCAATTTTGATCTGTTTATTATTTCTCATCCCTCATATATTAATCATTTTAATAGAGGTTGAATTCTGTACAAATCATTATGTATCTTAGAGGATCACTAAAGTTTTTAAATCACAATATAACAAATTTGGAGCCTTCCGAATCTTAATGCGAAGAAGTTTTTGAAGTTCCACTCTAGTAATTGTTATTGTTTCTTGCTAATTTTAACCATGGTCTGTTCATGGTCTATGAAATTTTTATCCATTTTATAGTGCTAGAATTAGATGTAAAATGTAAATAATGGGATTCTGATTGGTTGTTCAGGAATATTACTTTTGAGCCCAGTTGAGGAGCTATGGCTTACAGCTGTATAGTTCAGCATACTAATTTTTCTGAAATTTAGATCAGCCTGGATTTATATGTAGTATGCTATCTACTTGTGATTTCTGATTTTCTTTACTTTAGATTCAGTAAAAGCTAAGTTAATTCTAATAATCCAAACAATACGATCCGAATATTTGAAACAAGTTTACATGTACATTTTGTCGAATGGTTAGCAAAAGTCTCAAAAAGTATTACACTCTAAGTAAAATTCTATATATTCTCTTGAAAAGTATTTAAATTTTCTATAAAATGAATAAAAAATGTTTCTAAGCTACTGACTAAAATTAAATTTCAGAAAAACCTGTCTGAGATATACACACTAACTGTTAAAGAATTAATTTAAAATACTTAATGTGGCCTGAAAAAAAAGCTATCAGCTTGACAGTATTAGTGACACCGGTATGTTGTTCTAGCTATGTCTTTCAGAAAAGTTTCTGTTTAGTAAATAAAATAAGCATACAATAACAACTAAACATTTTTAGAAATTAGAACCAATGATAATTAGAAGTAAGTATTTTTTTCATGCCCTTTGGCTGAAATAGAACATATATATCTACGTCCTTACTAGGTTTTTTATTTCTTCTCATCCCGGTTAGTATAAAACTAAACTGAATTCTTAATCATTTGTCATAAATTAAATAGGTGACCATATTAGTAATAAAGATGGTCCAGATGAGGTTTACGTTTGGTCAGATGGGTTAACAACCCCTGGCCCTGGTACCAAAAAAATTGCTTTAAAAAAATAAAATAACAATTGACTAAAAAATATATACATATTATTTCAATTTATATAAAGTATATTATAACAGGTACTTTTATCATACTCTGACAGTGCGGCCTAATTTATAAATATATATGTTTTTATAGTTTAAATAGAAAAGAAAGTGTTGGCTATTCAGTCTAGGTTAGCAAGAATATTGAATTTTGGCTAGATTATTCAAACTTTTGCAGAAAGGAAGGCAAGAAGAATATTGTGAATAATTTTTGTAAATAAAAAATAGTTCAAAATCTACTAGTGTTATTATGAAGACTTTACTTTATTATTTTTTGATTATACTCATACTATCATTAAGTAATTCTGTATAGAAAATTGTTTCTGTATTTTATGTAAAACAATAAACTCTTATTATTATATAGTTGTAAGTTTCGTTTTCATAATACCTTACTCCATATATTAATAGTAATAACAAATTAAATATACAGAAAATAGTTCTGTTCAGCTTATAAGGCTGACGACTGCCCTGGTGATGGTCACTAAAATATATTGAATAATACCATTCTATAATTATTATATTATATTAATCATGACTGACACCAATAAGAATTATGTTCTCCTTTATTAAGCCTTAATCTCAAAATAATTTACATCATAGAGGCATCTCTTGATCTATTTACAGTTTAGTCTATAATGTTACCTGTTTTTCCTATAGGACCTTCAAGATATTATGATTTAGAAACCTCTACTTTAAATCATAAGTCTCTATACAAATAAAAATGAAGTTTTTGAATAACATAGAACACTTGGAGAAGATTAAACTTTTTTCTAAATGTTTACTTCATTCACCAGAAGCTAAAACTGGTGCAAATAAATATTATTTATTGAATCATGGAAGTGTTCAGTTAAAAAAAAAAGTGCATTGAAGGTATCAAAGTTCATCATTTTTATTGAATAAGGTTTTCAAAACCCGAATTATAATTTTAAAGTTATTCCTTGTGAATTTATATTTACTATTCAAGTAAGGGAAAAAAAACCTAACTGTTCAGGAACAATTTGGAATATTTTTATAGCAGAAATATTTTTTTCACTCTTGGAGGTTTTGTCTTTTTTTTTATCCTCGGTTATTAGAATTATGAAACATCCTTTTTTCTAGTAATAGAATAAGATTCTGGAAAATAGTATAAAAATGAATAGGGAATTTTATTGTATTGAAAAATATCGGTTTTACATCATGCAGTTAGACAGAATTTTCAAAAACTCATTTCAGTGAGTGTCTAGGACTCAAATGGAACTTATGTGCCTAATTTCAAGTTAATCGCCCTTGTGGTTTTGGAGATATCACAATGAGTGAGTGAATCATCTTTGGTTTTTGTATGTATATATATTTAAATTATTTTAATCATTTCAATTTATCTGGTAACAAATCTATGATTTTCACATAAACTGAAGTATGATAAGTAGTTGATTTTATCTTCTTCATTTGTTTATATTATTGAATATTTCATAATTAATTTTTAATTGCTATGTTATTTTTTAAAGATTTCTCTATCATTCATTATTATAGGTATGGTGATGAGGTTATGGAATTAATTGATGAACTTTCTAAAGGAGTATCAGATAAAAGCTCAAAATTTGATAGTAAAGCTTTTTCATTAGCTTCAGACGCTGTTGAAGCTAAAGTAAAAGGTAAATTATTTTATTTCATTACAATATCTATTGAAATTTTCTGCCCATGATTGTATAATTTTTTATTTCAGCTTTTACTGGACAGAGTGGTGGTCAAGCAAAGAATCAAAATCCTCGTTTCAAGGGTACAACCGGACCTATAGCCTTTGTAAAGGCCTCAGATCCTGGCCCATCAACATCTAAACAGGATGTAATTGACCTTACTGAGAGCCCACCTCATAGAAAGAGACCAGCTGAAGGTTCTGTTAATGGTAGAAATCCTAAAGTGATCAGATCTAGTGCACAAGAATACAAGCAACCCCATCGACCAACACAACCATGGTCTCACGATTCCCAGCACTTCCAGCCACCACCTCAACATTCGCAGCCTTGGTCTCAGGAGGAACGATCCAATAATAGATTGTTTTCTTTTGAAACAAAAAGAGCTCTGAATGAAGTAAAAGAAATAGTGGATAGTGGACCTTTTGGAAAAGTGGTTGTGTTCAAAAGTACTGTCCGCGATGAAGGACCAGTTAGCATTATCGAGAGGGCTGCCAGTGCTGCACATATGACTACATCGTATGGAATATCCCAAAATCATGAACTATAGTAAGCCTTTATAATAAACATAAAATAAGTGTTTTGTTGTTGTCTCTTTAATTTTATTTTTTAAGTAATTGTAGCTCTTTGGTTTTACCTTAAGTACAAACATTGTTACTAATATAATTTATAGGAAGAAGAGATTTATTAATCAATTAAAGCCCTGTGAAAATCTTCCATTTGATAATTTTTTAAAATTCTAATCAAAATACATTTGTTACCTTCAACGTTTTGGGGCTTTCACCCCGTTTTTCCAATTTTTAAAGTGCTATTTCCTTATTCAAATTAAGTAAATTAAAAATTAGGAGAACATGGTTAGGGTTGCGGTTAGTGGAAATGAGTGTAACTTATTTCATTTGTGCTGATGTTTTTGGCCTAAATTGTAGGCATGATGGATGAAGGCATCAAGGCAAAAAGAAAAA
The DNA here is from genome assembly GCF_000696795.3 of Halyomorpha halys. Taxonomy (NCBI): domain Eukaryota; kingdom Metazoa; phylum Arthropoda; class Insecta; order Hemiptera; family Pentatomidae; genus Halyomorpha; species Halyomorpha halys. The sequence continues at coordinate 1,133,685 of NW_027108122.1, read as the reverse complement.
AAAGAGAGATAACAAGGACTAGATTATTTTTAGTTTTATTACTTTCTCCCTTTTGACTTACATAACTGTAGATATCACTTCTTTATTTTGTTAATTTTATCTATATATTTTCATACTTCTTACTATTTCATTTGTATCATTTCTTTCCACACATTTTTCATCATTTTAATTTAAATTTTTTTCATTATTTATATAGAACAATGTTTTATTCTTAATTTTCTTATTGTCATTAACTGATATTTTTAAGCTTGTTGTCTTTTTTGTATGATTTCTTTATATTCCAATATTATATATTAACTTCTTTTAGTATTTGTTATATTTTCAATTTATGGTTAAATTGTTTTTTTTTCTCACTATATTATGGTTGCTTTCTCCTTTTGTTTTTTCGCCCAGATAAAGGCCTACAATTTAAACCAAAACATTGGCATAAATAAAGTAAGTTACATTTATTTGTGTTCATTTCTGCTCCCCCCCGACCATCTTTTCCGTTCATTGAATTTATGGTCACCAATAAATAAATTAAGTACATACAAATTTTGACTACTTAATAAATTGTTAAAAATTACAATTATCCATCTAAGTAGTTTAATTTTTAAGCTTACCATGTATATTTCTTTTGACATGTTTATTATTCTACCTGTAACACTCGACATTCTGATACAATTATTCATCTTTAATGACTTTGTCTACTGTTAACAGATATAATTTAAAACAGAATTGTTGGTAGTGTCTCCCTGGTCAACATACAGTGTTACACTAAGGGATTAACTAGCTCCATGATGTGTTTTCTTTCTAATTATTTCTATCTTTATTCTATATCTTTTTTTTTAGAGGAAGATAGTCTTGGTGGCGGTTAATAAAGGTATCAAAGTAGTTGAAAAAAACTGTTTATTGTTAACCAACGTTTCGCCCCACTTTGCAGGGCTGTTAGAATGAAGTTGTGCTATTTCAGTTGGTTGCAGAACTTCATTCTTACAGCCCTTTAAAGTGGGGCAAACCGTTGGTTAACAATAAATAGTTTTCTTTTACTACTTCGATACCCTTATTGACCACCACCCGGACTATCTTCCTCTAATCTACTTCTTACGGTCAATTATCTTCTTCCTTCATTTTATCATACATCATTGTATATCATTTGTAATATATATATATATATTACCTCTAGTGGTTTTTGTTTCTATTTTATTTTTGTCTTATTATTTTATATTTTATATCTGTTTCCATTCTATTTTTTTTATTTTATCCAAGACTTGGAGAGTTGTTAACATTAATTTTAGGGTTAGATTTGATGCTTTGTCAGGTTAAGGCTGTTAAATTTATATTTTTTAAGTTGTTTTTACATTAAGTAAGTCCATTTATTAATGGATTTTTATCATACTAGACTTTTACTTCTTACAAATCATAGGTTTTCAATATTTTCTTGATTTTATTCGGCAATCTGGGGTTGTACTGCATTTCAAAGAATTTATTTTCTAATGATTGACTACTTTTATAAATATTTGTGGTTCTGCCACCACTCCATACTTTAAAGGTTTTCTGATTCTCCTAAAAGCTACTAAACAATTTTTATTAAATTCTAACAAAATATAGTTTTCTGTTCAGTCTTGTTGAGTAAATTTTTTTTAATCTTAAGAGAGTGATGATATAGGTTGTATTATAAATGGATTAATACCGTTTTTCAGCATTGTTTTGTTTTGTATGTTGATGAACTAATTATTTTCGTGGTTTTCGGTTGATTCCTCACCGAAATAAAAAAATATATTTTTTTTTTTGTTTTTAATCTATTAAAATATCTCTGCTAGAATTTTTATCTGGTATTTCATCATAAAATCAACATTCCATCATAAAATCAACATTCCATCTGCATACTAAAACAAACCAGTTTTTTTTAATGAATAACATAAATAATCATAAAAGTAAGTGTACTGTTGAATAGTTTACCAAAAGAAAGTTTTTGTGAAATTTGCATGGTTGCATTGTAAAATAAAATTTATTCTATGCTAAATTTAGCATTACTACATTTTTTAAAATCTCGATTATTGTGTGACCATATTAAAAATGAGTTCAGAATCTTGTATAATTTAATAAACACCTATTCTTTATCCCGTTACACCCTGTATATTATAAGATTAACAAATAAGTAACACAGTTTTCTAATTATTCATCGTCTTCAGAAACTAATTTTGATATTATTCAGTCTGCTGGAAATTTTTGCACAAAACAGACAAAATGGATAACATTATTAGTCTTTGGGTAATTGTGTAGATGAAGTATAATGTTGATAGAGGGTATGAGAAACACTGCACTTTAATTCTTCTTATCATTTCTATGTTTACCTAGTTAGTTGATTACTCGTGTTTTGTGAATTTGTCCTTTTTTTTTTTCTTTTTTTTTAAATTATTATTTTTTGTTCATGAAGTTGTTTTTATTTGTTTTTGTTTTTCTTTATATTTCCCTGAGCTTTTATTTACCAAAAAATTGGGCATTTACTTTACACGGAAGAAAATGCAGTTAGGTATTTCCAAATTCAGGCCCCAATCTCCAATGCTTAATTTTAAAATAAAGGAGAAAGAAAACATGGGAGAAGTTAATTGTGAACTTGAATGTAGCAATGTTGGAAACTGCTTACGGGCTTCATGTCTCTAAGCTGGGTGTATTTGATTTTGTCCATTATGAACAAAATGGACTACTTCTACAGAATTAAACTTGGACTATCTCTGAAACAGTCAATGAATATTAATCACCCATGAACAAAAAATAAATGTAAGGGTTGTGTATTATGCCATTTTCATTATGTTTTGTTTTTATTGTTATTTTCATATGTTTGCTCTAAATGGGAATTGTAAATTCTTTTGTAAATTGACACTGAAAACACTATTTTTTGATTTTCTCTAGGTAATTGTTATTTATTTATGTATGATTTTATGTTTGGGCAACTGTGTTTCGTTTAGCATTACTGAAAAAAATTATTAAAGCTTTCGACTTTGTATAGTATTGAATTCCCACTAAGTATAAGATGTATTATTTATGATTAATCTTCAGAACGCTAGGCCTAAATTCGCATACATATGAATTACTTTAAGGTGTCAGGTTGTAGCCAATCGCAATATGCAACCCCTTTTTTATTGTGTATAATTGAATATATGTCTAATTTCCATGTTGGAGTGATGCTTGGGAACTAGTAATTTTAATATTTTTTTCTTTAGTTCCTGTAAGTTCTCCATGGATGGGATGTACTTGGCCACTGGAGAAGGAAAAACTCAAAAAATTGCCAAGGAAGCTGCATGTGGCATTGCACTTGATAGGCTCAAAGAGACATCTTTTACAGTTTTGGTTTGTTGAATTTTTTTATGTATATTATTTTGGAAACTAAGTTAGTATTATCTTAATTTTTATAATTACATAAATTCAATCTATAACTTTATATTCTCTTTAGAGGGAGTTGGCCTACTATATTATAGTTGTAGCTATAAGATCTATAGTTGACAATCATAAAAACTCAGACTCTTTTCTTTTAGGTGAAGGCACCCTTTGTTGAAGGTGAAAAGGTAGATAGAGATTTACAGAGAACATCTAATGATACAGCTCCACAGAGAGCGCATATTGACACACCTATTGCAGAAAGTAATATTGGTAACAAACTGATGAAGTTAATGGGGTGGACAGGAGGTGGACTTGGCAGGGACGAACAGGGCATTGCTGAACCTGTCAAGTAATGAAAACTTGTTTTATGCATTTAGTCAAAGAATATTTTTTATTTATATAATCGGCTTACTATCAAAATCTAGTAAGTCCTAATTTTTGAATTGTGTGGTTTTGATTTAGAATATTTCCTAACCTGTATATCTCCTGACAAAACCACTTGTCTATGTTACAGTTAGTGCATTCTACAGCCACCTTCCAAAACCATGATAATCTTTAAATGCGTTTAGAGATTCTCTGTATTCCAATACATTTTTACATATATAGTTGACTAACCATATTTTTTAGCCCCACCCCTTTACTAAATAAACAATGAAATACCAATTACCGCAAAGATTAAACACCTCAGAAACTTCTTACTAAGTAGTTTAACTGCAGAAAAAGGAAGTAGTTCTGAAATAAATATTAATAATTGTTTATATGTATGTTTAAATATTACTAATCTATTGCTCAAATTGGGGTTTACGAAAAAAAAAATTCTTAATCAATTGTGTTGCACCATTTTAAACATTTTTTGTATGTACTATTTTATTGAACTTTTTCTTGCACACTTTCTAAATAATTCATCAATATGAGTCATATTGATCTAGAGTTTTTTTTTTTTAATTATTGAATTATAAAATACTAATTTATTTGTTTGTATTTATTCTTTGTTATTTAAAAATATTCTTTAAATTTAGGATTCAAGAACGTGAAGTAAGGAGAGGAGGATTGGGAATAACGAATTTCCACGACTTCAGGAAAAAGGTTACTCGTATCATTGAAGATTATGCTCATTCTGATAATAAACAAGATCTCGTTTTTACGCCTGATTTTACTAAAGATGAGCGAAGAACTATTCATGAGTTAGTTTAATTTAAGTTATTTTATTTAATTGTTTATGTACGAAGCCTCCAATATAGACATTGTATTTCTTGAATCTTGATCCCCTTTATATAGCTTTTATTTGATAATTTATAATATATCATACCATTTAGGCTTAATAAATAAAAACTATATTATTAATATCAATTTCAAAGTTCATGATGGCTCTGTGTGTTAAGACATCAACTTAGCATTCCCCAGTCAGAGAGCACTGGTTCGAGTCTGGCCTAAGAGTATTGACTTTTATTACATACCATACCTAGGAGATAGAACTTAACACTGCACACTCTTTCATCAATATGTCTTTATTAGTTAATAGGTTTCTTTACTGTAAAAATTATGACTGCTGAAATTAGAATATACTTCTGTTAAGATGATAAAAATCCTGTATTGTGTATCTCATTTTGTAATTTATTTTTTCAGATTGGTGCGGAAATATAATTTAAAGTCTAGAAGTTATGGAAAGAATGAAGACCAGAGACATTTAGTTGTCTTTAGGAAGGTACAACCATTAGAAATTGTTCAGGACTTACTAGTATGCGGTGGTGAAACTGAAAAGTACAAATTAATTTCTCCAATACCAATGACTCGTTAAGAATAGAGTTTTTATGGAAATATGTTTTGTATTTATTCAGAAATCTTATATATATATTCATGTTTATGTATAAACATAATAGATTATTAAATATTTTTATCATTTTATAAATATATTTATAAGATTATAGATGTTGTATAACCTTATCTGTGTGATTCCAATTATATTTCTAGTTTTCTATAATCATTTTCGGATAAGTTTCTAATTTAAAATATTTTATTATCAACATCGTTTAAAAAAAGCATTTCTACTAATTAAGTGAAGAGATAATAGAATAAGTTCAAGAAAAAGAGAAAGAGTAGACATTCTAGTTGGAGAAAAAAATGTTAAAATATGTATTAATAGTTGGAGGCACTTTTTTTGTAAAAAAAAAAAAAATAACTCACTAACAGGAACTTTTTTTTTTTTTAGTAGCTTAGTTGGTGCTCATACTTTTACTATTATTTTGAGTTTTAATATTAACTAGTTATTATAAAATCACCTCTAAATGTTTTGTTTTGATTTGTACATGAAACATTATTGACTGGTTGCTGGGTCAGGGGATGAGCTAACTTCTAGACTAAGCTTGTACACTAGCCTCGGGCTGAACTGGTCTCAGGATAAGATCAGCGGCAGAATGAAATAAACCTAGAAAAAATGTTTTACATAGAGGCTAAATGGGAAATGGATCTCATTTTATCAATTTTAGAGCCAGATAGGTTATATAAGTCCAAGACTACACTAACTCTTAACTCAGCAACCCCTTAATCTTTTATTAATTAATAAAATAGATATTAATCTAAAATGATGGCATTTTTATTAAAAATGCCATCTTTTTAGATTAATATCTATTTAATAAAATAGATATTAATTTCAGTTGAAAATATAAGTTACAAGTATAATAATTTTGAGAGCAGTGAAACTTTCATATAACAGATACTCATGGGGAAGACGATTTTGTCCTTGATACAGAGCTTTCCCTTAAGAATGGTTTAGTATAAAAAGAACACAATAGAATTGATAACAAATCGCCACTTAACCTGTGATGCTTCGTTAAGTCAGAAAAAAACAGTAATTTTTATACCATTTAAAAAAAATATATATATCAATAGATCATTTTACTGGACACATATATAATGTGTGACCTACAATATTTAGTTCTGGAATCATGAATTTGTACATTCATATATTATTATATGTGTCTATTATAGAGGAGTGACAAGTCTTGATGGCTAATGAAATTGGTTTGTATTTGGAGTGGAGGGTTTCTGTAATAGAGGGGTTTAATGAACCTGGTCGGGATCATAATAAAAGTGTCTGGTAATGGGTGTTTCTGTCATATAGAGGGTGTCGGTTTTGAGTTGTTTCACTGTATAATAATTAGAATTTGATGTCATTTAAAGTATAATAAGTTGAAATAAATGATTCAAGTGCTATAAACAAGTACAAATTTTGTACTTTTAAGAGCTCTCAAATCTGAGTAGATGATAAGCGGTTTAGACACTTCAACAATTGGTGTTAAAACAAAAAAAAAATGTGGTCAACAAGCTATTGTTGCCTTATCAAATATTCTAATAAAATAAACCTATTTATTTGAATCGTAACGTCCCGCTGTCATTGTTTGCTGCTACTTTTTACTTATAAGTTGGTATATTGCAGTTCTGGCATATAAGGGGTAGGTTCTGGCCAGCATATTTCTACATTCATTCAACTTCAGGTATTTAAATTCTTTCCATAAGAAATTACTAAACTTTAGTATTTTAGATTTTTTTGAGCAATTTTTTTGTTCGTAGCCCTTATATAAACATTACTATGTTTCAAAAAATTATTTTATAAAAAAATTCTCAAGTGTAGCCACTATACAAAAAAAACTAATTGGCAAATGATTCAGCAGATACTGTCTGCCATTAATTGGAAATTTTTATGAGGTAGCAGTAGCTTGTCAAGTAATTTCTTAATTTTTGTATAGTCACATCACTAATTGTAGAAGTTTTGGAACTCTCTTATAATCATCCCTTCAATCAAGAAAGAAAAGACAATTTTGTTTATTAACTATTAAATAAAATAAATTATAATATAAAGTGCTTTATTATTTTTGTAGACACTACAATATTAGACACCTGTTCCCTTTATATTTTTAAGTCAAAGTTCTTCATTTTAAGAGCATATCTTTTTTGATAAGATACACTGATCATAAGGAATATTGGGTTCGATAGGGGCTAGGACAAAGGTTTCTTCAGCCTTTTTCATGTTGTTGATGATACTTTGAGCATATTGCCTCATTTCTGCATCTGTGTCTGACATAATCGTTTGTAGTTTTTTAGTTGGGACCTGAAAAAAAATTTCTAGTTTAATGAATTGTAAATATTTTTTGTGTACATTTTCAATAATAATGTATTAAAAAAATGCATTGATCTATTTGTTTCAAGTGACCTTTATTAATTTATGTTTTTTTTTTTTAAAGCTCTTATTCTGCCTTCAGACCAAGAATTAGAACATTATAGTTCTTAATTCATACATTTTTTTCTTGGATGTTTCGGGAATATTGTGTCACCCTTTTCAGGTTCTATAATTTAATATTTTTTAAAATAATAATCATTTCCACAATTGCATGCAATTAATTAATTTCATATCTAATTATTAATGTTAAAAAAGTCAGTATAATAAATAAGTATTTTAAAACTATTTTGTTTACTTATCTAATCTGCCTCAGTATTATTGGATTAGCCATAATCGTTTAAGCATATAACAAAGTTTAAATCTATAACTATTACAAAGAAAATTTGGTCAAAGACAAGAACCGTAAGGATCAAAGTTCAAAATTTAATGTGAAACCTCTTAAATTTATTTTTAATATCTGAAATCTAATCATATAATAATAATAATAATTAATTCAACTGCCCCTTCCCATAGTCTCATTAAATTTTGAACTTTGATCCTTTTTGTTTTTGTCATTGACCAACTTTTTTTATAGTTATAGATTCAAACTTTGTTATATACTTAAAAAATTATGGCTCACCCAAAATACTGCGGCGGATTAGGGGAATGAACAAAATAATGTTAAAATACTTATTTATTTGAATATTTTATCTATTAATAATTAGAAATGACATTATTGGTTGTATGCAATTGTGGAAATGTTTATTTAATATATATATATTAGCTGAAGAAGTTGACACTGTATCTCTGTAACATTAAAAAAAAAAAGTTTTGAATTAATTGCTATTATTTTTTAATTTTTAATCTGAAGGAAGGATAAGTTTAAAACAAATTCATTGATATTTTGTTTAAATATAGTTTATATTCTTTGGCAAGTAATTGGATAATATTACGTTGCTACAAAATTCCTTGTGCATAAAATAGGTTTTATTAGGCTAGATTTTTCTTTGACTAAGCTTGAATGATGCAGAGGAGCATTGTCTTGACGAAATATTATATTATTCTAATTGACCAAAGGAGGATTCTTTGCTTTTAAATTCCATACACTTTTTCGAGTAAAGTTTCAATCAAATATCTGCTATCTGAAACCACTTCGAAGTTTGCAGCACCTTCATAATTCCACAAAAAAATAAAGCATTATCTTTGTTGTTGTTTCTCCCAGAATTGAACCGCATGAATCATAAAGCAGCTGTGTATCAATGCACCGTTTTCACCTTACACTGCTGACATTTTCTTAGTTGTTGCTTCTATACTCAGTCATTTTTTTCAGTAGTATCTAAGAAGATTGTAAATGAAAATTTTTTCCTCGGACATTTTCAGTGAAATTTGTAAAACCGAATGAAAGACAATTGATAACCATAATTAAATAAAATATTAGTGAAAGTAAACAACGATACATGCATTATTTCACTCAGAGAGTAGAATAAGGATTAAAATGAAAACATTAATGTCAGCAAAGAATTAATTTACAAAGATTTTTGTAACAATATACTATTTTAATTATTGCATAGTTCCATTTTGATGCTGGTACAATAATTACATTACATTAATAAACTGTTTTCTTTACAAATTAAACAAACCTATAAAAAATATATTTCATTTTCTTCATCAGAAGCTATGAAATACAAAGTACTTTACAACTACACAGTGAAAAAAAAAAGTGACCACTCTTTTAAATACTTAACAAGTATGTGTATCTTATGTAAAGTTCTTGTCTAGTGTTAATTGTAAAAACATGGGATAAGTTACCAAGATTAAGAACTCTTTTAACTTTTAAGTTTCAACTTTTCCTCATTCCTTTGAGAATTAGGATTGTTCTGAGTAGGGGATGTAAAATTATCCTACAGGAAGTTAGGGTTTGTAATACCCCGCTGTACTGTAATTGGAGAGAGGAGAGACAATTTCAGCAAGTACTTTTTTCCAACCTCGAGAAAAATCAATAGAGTCTTATTATTCCTCCATGTTGAACCTTTTGGTTTTCTATATGAAATTCAAAAGGGAAAGCCATTTAATGTGGCAAGTTTTATCACATAGTAATCAACAGATCTTAAGGTGTATTAAGTATGCTGTGGCCTGCGAATAGGTTTATTAACAATTGGAGTTCATTAGGTCTTGCTGTCATCTTGATTAATTTTTCTATTGAAACTCTACTTTTTATAAAACAAAAGATTGATTTTGTAATTACTCTCCAAATCTCAATTAAAATAACAACAAAGAAATCATATTTTTCAACTTCAGGCTGAATATATACTTCAATTAAAGTGTAGTCAAGTACATTTAATTAGTTCTCAAATGAATATTGTATAAGTAAATGCAAAACTTACACATTGCCTGTGTATGTTAAATACTGCAACAGACCCAAACTCGTAGGTGAGAGATTCGTAAAGCCTGAGAGATAGAAGTTTCAACTCTGGAGTACGATCACACATTATTATTTGGGTTAGTGTTTCCAGCAGAGGCTTCTGGTCTTGTAGCAACAATAGACCAGCCGCGTTAATACTTACATTATAAAGGATCATGAGCAGGATCCTGAAATGGATAAGTATTAAACAATTTCATTTAATTTGTTTTCAAATGATATACGTTGACTTAGTAATTATTGTTAGTTTCTTACCACTAGTTAAGTGAATGGACAAAGATTAGTTTATGTGACTAGGGTCCATTGTAACTTAGATTAACTAATTTGATCTGGAGTAAGTTTGTTAAATAAAAGTCCCTTTCATCTTAAAAATGATTTAGATAAATGTAAAGATTGGATTATTTCCAAAGAATAGGTTTTGTTTTCACTTTCTAATCTACCTAAGGTTAAAAACAGTCATGCAATATTATTTTTGTCATCTAACATAGTCAACAAGAAATATTCTCTCATTTTAATCTACTTTTTCGAAGGACAGCTCAATCTAAAGTTACTTAACTACGTAAGAAATTAAATAAATTAGAGGTAAATAATGAATTATGTAGATAAGGTCAGGCAACCTGGAGACAAGTCGAAAGAGTAACTTGTACACATAAAATTATAAAGTGTATAAGTTAAATTAATTTTTTCTTATTAATAGAACGCTATATGTGGAGTATTTTAAATGAAAGTGTGTCCTTCACATTAGTCTTATTTTTTTATTTTGATATGCTTCAGATGTAATTCACTTATTAGTAAATATTAACCTATTAGCTGCATTAGCAATTTTTATTTTATTATTTTATTCTTATCTTTGAAAATTAAAATTGTTGGTGTTTCTCGATGGTTTTTAGTACTAATCTTAATGAGATCAAACAGTTGGATATTTCTTTGAGGGTTGTTGAGCCACACTGTTAAGTTCTGTTATAATTACAATGTATAAATTAGAACTATGGCTACACCAATAAAACAAAAACATTGATAAAGAGATCTTTTACCAAAACAAAAAAATAATATAGTGAATATAAATTGTTAATTCATACCTTTTTAAAGGATCTCCTGTAGTTAGGGGAATTTTAGGAAGAAGCTGAAGTATCTGTTCGATCAATTGTTTTCCTGAAAAATCACTGACCAAATAGTGCCTCCCTTCGGGCACCGCAGCTATGTTTGCTATTATTCCACCCATTGATAGTATAAATTGGGTTTCATCTGAATGAAGATCTGGTAAGTCTTTAGAATATGTTTCCAAAAAAGATATCAGTGTCCCACTGGTCATTGAAAACAATTCAGGGAGCTTATTCTACAAAAAAGGAATCATTTGCCTCTATTCAAACCATTTTTTGTAAAAGTGAATTAAACCTATACTTGAAGTGACATTTGGAAGATAGATAATATTAAATTAAAAAATATATTTATGATTCTGATTTTAAATTAAATAGCTTAAGATAAATGATTCTTAATCCATGCTGAAGATTTGCAGAAAATTAAATGATTAAATTTAAAATTGATTATTAATGTTTCATCTTTAATATCTAATACCAAATATACTATCACAAAGGTTATTAAAAGTTTTTTAAGACCATAATTATCTTAATAAACTATTCACACTATAACGAATAAACATACAGTTGTTAAGAAAAGTTCTACTACTGGCTGTAGTCGTGATGCTTTCCATACTAGATTCCCTAGTGTTGATCCGAGTGAGGCACAAAAAGAAGATTGTGTTCTAAGTTGATTTCTTAATTTAAAAACTTCCCCTTGCATTCTGCCGAGATGCTCCTGTTGATTGTCCCATTCCTTCTGGAGACTTAAATATTTATATCTCAGCATATGAAGATCATTTCTATGTTGATTCTCTGTTGAAAAAAAAGATACCGAATATCTTATTATAAAATAGAAAAATTATCAGATTAAAAAAAAATAATAGGTACAAATTTATAGTGAAGAAAATGAAAAGGGAGTGGACCAGCTAAGGTACAAAAGCAATATAAGTTTCAGCCTACAGTACAAATCATTTTATAAACAATTAAAACATAATATACAGTGACCAGACTGGTCTAAGTGTCCCGCATTGGTCAGTACATAAAAAATGAAATATGAATCTCAGATAATTTAGATTCCAATAATCACAGGATTATATAAAATTATTTAATTATTGATCTAAAATAATTAATGATGTAAATAAAGTAGTTTATTAGTTGTGAATATATTTCTTTTTTTTGTTCTGAATCATATATGTATTATATATTACATTATTTACTTCATAGTTTAGATTAGGGTTTTTTAAAAGGTTTTTGACTTTATAAAGTCGCTTAAAATGCTAACTATTTTTGAAATGATGTTTTACATATTCACCAACCTTCATCCTTCTCTTCAGCCATTACCTTTTTCTTGAGAGGTCGGAAGTTGATCAAGAAGATTGCTTAGATTATTCTTTATTGTAAATATACTCTTTGACAAAGTTGAAATATCAGGTCCTAGTATTGTACGTCTCACTTCGGTGAGAAATATAGTCAAGTTTTTTCCAAGATTATTCACTTTTTGTGAGAGTTCTTCCTGAAATATTTTTATTTCTTTTTACAATACATTCAGAAATATTATTAAAAAAGTTTCAATTTTATTTTTTTTTTATATAGTCTATATCATATCAATTTAGATAAAACTAAGGTTTTTTTTCATATGTAATGTTTGACATTTGCATCTGTTTATACATTGGAAATTACTTTAAATTTACACTACATTATAATATTATTTAAAAAATACCAGAATATTCGATTCCATTTTTATAAACCACCTATATTAATATCCTGTTACTTATCAGACCTAAATAATTTTCCGTTTAATTGTTTTTATTTTTTTCTCCCATTCTATGAAAAATTAAAGTAGCTGAAAACACTTAATTCTTCAGTGTTACCACATAATACGTCTGTCCAAATATGAAAAAAATACAATAAAAAATATTCAATTGATTCATTATATAATAACTATGATTGATTATAAATTTAGACTATTTAAAATACTACAAGTATTATTCTCTATAATTTATAATCAAATAATGGAATATGAAATAGCAGTTTCTCGTGTTTTCTTCAAACACAGTGTTACCCGATGATCTCTATAGCGCTGGAATGTTGAAGTATGATACTCAAAGAAAATCAAGTAAAACAAATGGATTCAATTTGCTCAAGGACATATCGAGGATCAAAATTAAGGGGGGCAAACCATAGTCGTTCTGGTTGACAGGTCAGCACGGGAATGCATTTGAAACCAAAATTTTAAGAGAATTATATATAATTATAGCGGGGCTTTATTAGTCGTTACAATTATTTGCTTGAACAAAAAATTAATTTTTTTACATTAATAATTATTTGCTTGAAAAAAATTTAATTTTTATGAGATTAATAATATTTTTTTACTTCTAGGGGAGGGGCAGCTCTGCCCCTCGCTGGGTGTACCCATGAGTGTGCTACTAACGTTATTTAAATTGTAAGGGATCCCTACTCGGTCAGTCGGAATGACAGTAAAACCAAAGGTGAATACTGAAATTGATCTTCAATAGGAAATACTGATGGATTACCCAGAAAATTTTAAAATTTGAAGTTGAGGGGGTACTGAGAAGGTGTAAGGTACGTACCATGGCTTGGCCAACATGTAGGGGCCCCTTTAGGGAGACAGTACCTCGTTTGTCATGCGTTTTATTGTAATATATAAGATTCTTATACTGGTTATATACATGTTTGCCTCCCGCAAATCCAAGACTGTACAAATGCTTGGTAAACAAAGGAATCAACATATGTTGCTATCCACACACTTGTATGTTCTTTTAAATTAAGGCGGCTATTACATTCAATTGACATCATAAAAATGAACACGCTAAAGATAGGCAAAATGAATGATAACGTAAATATCAGCTAAATGGGTGGTAGATGATAAAAATTCATAGAAATGATACTACGTAACCTATAAATTCAACCTTTGTTCTTGAATTTTTATCATAAACTTGTTAATTTAATTACCTAGACATTTAATGTCTTTATAAATGTTTATTAGTGCGAAGTTAAATAAAAAATGAACCGCTAAAGTTAATTATCAAGATTGAAAAAAGTGTATTTATACCACATCGGAAAGATTTTGAAATATATATTCCTTAACTAGAGTTAATTATTAAATCTGAAGCTTAGGGAAATTCTTCAATTCATTAAAACTCTAACATCACAAATATTTATCTTTTGGTGGTTCTAAAACAATGCTCACTGAACACAAACGTGGGGATGCAGCACAAGTGCCCTCTGATTTGTGCCCAAAAACCGACTCTTAACGGGTAGGCCACTAATTCAGGCCAACTTGTTCCAGCCAACCCAAACAACTCATCCACACGCTTGCGCAAGCGCGAATTTACTGTAGTTTGGCAAACGTGCAGATGCACTTTTACTACTCGGGATCTCATACATAAGCGGGCCGTGTATGGCCGAGAGAGTTGGGGCGTCTACTTTAGCAAGCTTGTTATTGCAGCGGCGCCGGTTCGAATCCGGCCTGAGGGATCAACTTTTAATTCTTAGCTGGCATACGGAATGTAAATGTGATAATTTCTCCCTCCCCTCCTTACCATGTTTATAATAGAATAGTAGCTCCCCGTACGTCAGAAATATCCAAGCAGGGGGTAAAAAAAGTAAATCGTAAGAATTGTACAGAGGTCTTAATGGCTGAAGCAGTTTGGCTTTTGTGATGAATGACTGCCCGTGTAGGGTCCACTAGGAGTTACAAACATGTATTAAAAAAAAAAATTATTTTGACAGGATGCCAACCTGTTTCAGAAAAGCAGAGGCGTTGCTTGGGAAAGGTGAGTAGGGAATTTTAAAAATGCTCTATATACATTTTGTACTAAATTAGGTTTTTCTTTTGTTTTTATGTTGAACGTTTAAACCATTAATCTTGAAAAATTGTGTGTAATAAAGTAATATATTTGTAGCAAGGAATAAAAACAAAAACTACAACCATTAACTCGTTTTGTTATTTCTTATGGAGATCTGGTAACACTGGTTTATGCCAATGCCATGCTTGGAGGCGCGAAAAAGTTACTAGCGCTGAAAATATTATTAGGGTTGCTGTTCTCCTAAAAAAACATCGTGTTTAGCTCAGGTTCCACGTTGACAGTAATGATGATAGTTACAGCCACTCTTTAGTGAATCTCCGTATTAGTGACAGTGTTTTATGTACCTTCAAGTGCGAATACCTTTCTACAATTCCTGCCTTATTTCGTCCAGGTAAGATTAAGTTATGTTAGCATTTAAAAAAATGGATGGAGACATGGGCTTACCCAGCGAGGGTAGGAGGGAGCAGCTGTCCCTGCCTAGAAGTGAAAAAAATAATTAATTTAATAAAAATTAATGTGTTTTTTTTCTCAATGAAATACTAATTATAATAAGTAATAAAGCACTGCTACAATTATATATATTTTTCATAAAAATTTGGTAATGGTTGGTAGAAAAAATTGACACCCAAAACGAACTTCAACAGAACCAACTCATTTACAAATTTTCAGCTCCCTAACTAAATTATTTAGACATGATAAAATAAACTACTTATTTATTTATCTTCATACGAAAAACGTAAAAAAAAAAGACTAATCTCTGAAAATTATAAATTCTGTAATTGGAAATGTTTTCCCCTGTATTTATTGGAAATAACAGATAACCCTTAGATTCCCCAGACTTTATCGATTTATTAGTAATTGACGTCACTGATAGAAATGTCTTAGAATTATATATTTGACTATAATTACGAAATTTACAAAAATATTTGTAGATATCATTTGAATTACAACACATCCCGAAATTGCTTTATTAATTAATCTTTATTTCTTTTTTTTTTCTTTATTATAAAGGTGATTTTTTCTTCTTTATACTTTATAAATATTTTACACTTGTGGTTTCGGCAGGTCGCGGTTTATCACCACTTTTATTTATTGTTGGTTTTTAAGAATATTTCAATACCCCAAAACAAGGGTACACAGTCCATAACATATCACTCATTGACATATTTATATCTGTATTTCGAAATCAGGAATGGTATGAAGTTGAAATCATTAATGGTGGTTCCCTTCGTGTTGTAGGTGTGGTTTAGTAAAAAAAATTCAACTCTAAGTGGCTTAAAATATATA
>NW_027108122.1:1114631-1117466 GCF_000696795.3 Halyomorpha halys | reverse complement strand
TTACTATTAAAAAAATTCATTATCAGTTGACATATCCATGTTTAGACTCCGTTTAAAAATGCCTTTAAAATTTAATAAATAACAACAAATAAAAAAAAATGTAAATGAAATATCTATTGTGAATTGCATAAAATATTTTTTTTAGAATTGATGTCATAGAATTATATTTTATTAAATTTGTTTTATATTAATTCCTGATGATGACCATGATATCCGAACATATCATTGCATCGCAATCGTAAATTAAAATAATCTTACCTATTATTAAACAAAACTAATTATCAAACAAAAATGAAGAGATGATCATGGTACAAAGACAAATGGCCGAAAATGCTTCTTTTTTAAGTCTGTTGAAAACTGCTTATCGAAAATTTGACTCATGTACAATTTTTTCCTTTACTTGTTGCAGTAGATATTTTAAAGATTTTGGTATTACTTTGTTATTTCAGAGAAAAATTATATTTTATATTAAACTTTTTTTTAACCATTGAATTTGTCCCAAGGTTAAAAATATTGGATGTTCCTAATCGATTTCCCTATTTGAAGAATTTTACTTAGGTTCTTGGTAGGTGGTACTTTGGATATTGGAGAGAGGGGGAAGCCCAGAAACTACGAATGATAATTATTATTAATTCGGCTCCACAACTCGATGTCGAGTCCTGGCCTCCTACATCAGCCTCCACCAATCATTACGATCTTGTGCAGCTGCCATCCAGTTCCTCACTCCCATCATGGTCCTGGCATCACCACTCACACCACCACTCCATCGAAGTCGTGGTCTTCCTCTGCGTCTTGCTCCATGTAGTACCTCGGTCAACATTTTCTTTGGCAACGAATGATAATAAATATATAATTTATATTCGACAGAGGAAAAACATTACATTTTGGTGGATCAGTGAATTACTTACATAGTTCCAATATTTATTTACCTTTTCATTACTCTCTTATACAGCACCATATTTAGACCAGATAATAAAGGTGTTGACCTTCATCGTTGACCTTTTAGATTGTGTAATAATTAACGATAGCATATGGCAGTGATAGTTCAAATTATAATTTAACTGATTGTGATACAATTAATTATACATATCAGCCAGTGTGGATATTTTTAGGATTAAATGTCACGCTGAATTTTAAAGGGCCGTTCTTCATTAATTTGGAATATATCAGTAATTTACAGCAATTGACAGAAAAGTCTCAAAACTTGTATAGCTTCATTAAAAATACTTGTTTAAACAAGTATTATAAAGTGACAACGAAATATAATCTCAACATTTACGAATATAACGAGTACATCTTGTATGAACAGTTAAGTATGGGACGGTGGGATGCTTGCATAACAATAAAAAGAAATAAATGAGGGTTTAAACTCTCTTAAAAACCCTATTAAACATAATTAAAAATGCTTGTATAAAACACAATTATAAAGTGACTATGATATCAAGTTTTAAAATTTTCTATTTTCTTTTGTATGTTTGTTGAGGGGAACTTCTTGTCTGACGCTTAGATATAGAAGTAATTTGCCAATTTTTCTGAGAAAAAAGAAACAAATCCAATGATGTTTGGTATGAAATTGAAATTTGTTTAAAAAATACATTAAATATTCAAACATTTAGTTAGTATGAACATACCAATACAGAAAAAAAACAACTAATAATAAAGAATTTCTTATTATACTTTCTTGAATATCATTTCCTCTTTTCTTTATTGACCAACGGGATTTCTTTAATTAAATAACACTTAAGACATCTTATGAAGCTTGAATGATGCGAAATTTCGGTTCAACGAAATGGCTAAAAAGTTACGATTTCAAAATAATCTGGCAAGATCTGAGGAAAACGGTGGCTATTTAAGACGTTTACATTTTTTTGTACCTCCAACACCTTTAGTGAGGCCATTTTCAGGAAAAATAATAAAATTTGAACCAAAAACTTAGATTCATTTGAATAGAGCAGAACTCCAATTTGATAATTTTTCTAGGGTGCATAGATTTATCTTAAAATCTACGTTTTTCGTATTAATTGTGCTTAGCAGGACTGAAAAATATTTTAATTTACTAAAAGACGAGTCTAGTGGTGATTTAATTTTCAGGAGCCGGGTACATAAAATAATATAACAGAAAATATTCATTTGCAAATAATTTTAAAAATTAGTTCCTACTGCACTTAATATGGAAAGGAATTTCTGGCGGTTCTAAAACTCTTACTAATCAACTTAATGAAGTAACGAATTAGAAATTTTAGGTCTATCTTTTCGTTTTTCATCTATAAACCCTAAAAGGTGGTTCATAGTGAAGAACTTAAAATAAAACCAATTAAAGGAGATTAAATTATGCATTGAATGAACACAATAACTTAATAATTTAGCCAAGTTATATAGACCTAAAAGACCCCCTCAGGTTGTTCCTTGGGTTCCAATAGCTGGTCTGTTGAAGTCCTTATACAACGAGAACAGGTAGGTTACGACGATACCACTTGGCCAAATTATTGCAACATGGTTCTCATTCGACGCATAATTTAATATCCTTTAATTTGTTTTATTATAACTTTTTTACTAGCATCCATTTTTTCAATTTTTTATTAGGATTTATAGGCGAAAAACCGAAATAAAGGCCTAAAATTTCTAATTTGTTAAATTATTCAATTAATTACATAATTAGTTATTATAAATGCCAGAAATCCATTCCCAAGCTGTGTGATAAAAACTAATTTTTTTAATTGTTTTCAGATGTATGTTGTATGAGCTGAATTCTGGGTGGCTCCTGCAAAATAACTGCAGTTTTGATATTCTGCGATTCAAATATATTTAATATTAAACTAAATTATTTGTATTTTT
>NW_027108122.1:1103759-1114573 GCF_000696795.3 Halyomorpha halys | reverse complement strand
AATTCTATTTTTTAATTAAGAATGTTAAATTATATTTAATATTAAACTAAATTATTTGTATTCATTTAATTATATCTTGTTATATTTTCATTCATAAATGGAATTCGTGTTGTTCGTATGAACCCTGAACAAATAAAAAATAAAGTCGAGGCCGACCAGTTGTTTAAGGAAGTAACAGGGACGTCTGGTTCATCAGTGCTTAGTACGTCTTTATTCATCTTATATTTCTAGCTTCCGTTAAAGTACAAATTAATCTCGTTTTTCTTATCTAGATTTGTGAACAAACAAAAATAAATTTATATTTAATTTTTTTTAAGTTTAAGGCAATTATATCTCTTAGAATGAACACATTGAAACAGAATACGAACATATTTATTAGTAGAAATAAATATTTAGAGAATTTATTATTCCGATAATAATTATGTTCCACTACAAATTAACAGACAATTATATATGTATATATGTTCATACATCATTCATGTCTTATGGCGAGAAATGACAGTCTCTAGTAGTAGAAAGTCTGGGATTAGTCCAAAGTTCGGTAATTGAATTGTAGTTGGATTTCCTACTTTGTTAACTACTGGATCATTAACAACTGATAACAGGGATTGAAAATTTGTATAACGTTTTTTGATGAATTCATCTATTGATTCCAATTGTAGTTCACAATGAAATTGACGGTTTCTTATGAATATGCCTCTTATTCTGCGTTCCTTAGCAACTTGTTTTGGAAAGACCATTTGAAGAGCATTCTGTCAAATGTCAATAACTACATTGCTCATAAATAAGCATTGTTTGACGACTTAAAATTATACATCTAAATATTATTCGGTTTATTCCAAAACTTAAATTTTCGCCGGTCAAATAGGTGTTACAAATCGTGATTTCTAATAAAAATAATTTTCCAAAAAAATGAATATACCTATTGACTTTGGTTAGAATGCTCGTCATTTTTTTTCCATTGTTATAAATAAAAATCATGAAGAGTGATTCGGCTATTCTCAGAACGAAATAGCAGTTAAAGAATGAGCAATTGTCCTTGCTGAGGTGACATCACTAAATTAATGTATGTCGGCGACTGTAAGTAGGTGAACTATTCAAAACATGACCGGTTAATCTTTTCTCATCAACTAATGAGTGCAGTTATAAAATTCACGTAACATTAAAATATTATTATATTTTCTTATAATGCTGCTGTGCATTAAATAGTGATTTAAAAATTGGTTTTGTTTTCTTTAATATAATTTATAAATAATTATCTGTAAAAAGAATACGAAACATCTTTTAGAACTTTTAATTAAACTGATCAATCAATACATCCACATTTTGAAAATTATTATAAATTTATGTTTCCCCGAAAACTCCCATTTTGGACCTTGGACCTTGACCGGCTGGATTATTGGTTCAAGAGCCCAATGAAAAAAATAAAGATATTATTTCATCCCAATTTTCTATTACTTTCATGAAAACTATAGTTACTTTTCAAAATTGATGAGTGTACCGACCATAGTTATAAAGAAAAAAAAAAGGCAGATGTTGCAAAACGTTAAAAAAAAAATTATTTTTTCCTTCGGAGCTCTATATTTTTAAAACTATCTACAATAATAAGAAACCAAATAGAACATCATTTAAATTGGAGTAAGTATGCTAAAATATGAGCCATTGTAGAGGAGATATTTATGTTCAACAGTTCTTGAAATACACATTTTCAAAAAGCAACATTTCATAACGAAAAATCAGTAATTGTGAATTTATTCAGGAAAACTATACCTCTGGATTCATTAGAGTACAGATGTCTATTAGAAATCAAATTAAAGCTAGTTTAATGTGCCATAAGGTAGATTATGGCATTTTTTCCGGTAGTTTAGTAGCTTCATTATATGTGGATAAATAAATACACAAAATGTTGACTTCTAGTTGTTCATACAAGATTTTTGATTTATTAAAAACTATTTCTCAAGAACCATTTGGGCATGCAGATGTTCGTCAGCACTCAAATCAAATCTTGTTGAATGAACTAAAAGTAGTTTATAACGTTTATACTCGTAGGAGCAGTAGTTTTTATGATATTTTGTTTTACTATTCTGTGACTTTATTAACCGCCACTCGAACTATTTTCCAACAATGCACTATGAAGAATTTTATAATTAGTATTTCTGTAGGTTTTATAATATTTGCCAAAATAAATTCACAAAATGTTGATTTCTATGTATTCGCACATAATTTTTGATTTATTAAAAACTATTTCTCAAGAACCATTTGGGCATGCAGATGTTCGTCAGCACTCAAATCAAAGCTTGTTGATTGTACTAAAAGTAGTTTATAACGTTTATACTCGTAGGAGCAGTAGTTTTTATGATAGTTTTTTATAGTTTTGTTTTACTATTTTGTGACTTTATTAACCGCCACTTTATTAACTATTTTCTATATCCACTATCTATTCTATATACATTAACTATTTTCCAAAAATGCACTATGAAGAATTTTATAATTAGTATTTCTGTAGGAGTAGTAGTTTTTATGATATTTCCCAAAATAAACACAAAATATTGATTTCTAGTTGTCCGGACAAAATCTTCGGATTTGAAAAACTATATCTCAGAAATTATTTACTGTACGGATGTCTATTGGGGCTCATATTTGAGAGAATTTGCTTCATGTTAAATAATGTGCTATGATTTTTTTTGTGTGTTGTAGTTATTTTTAAAGATATAGAAATTTTTTTAATTTTATTTAATGAGAGTTACAATTGTACTTGAAATACATCATGTAAATTTTAAGTAGTATCATAATGGTATGGTACAAGTATGTAGAGAAACTACCCATTGGTAGCACTTTAACAACATTTTTACAATATAACGTCTCGATGCCATCTTCTTGTCAGACGCCTCGGAGGATTCCCCAGAATGAAAGAGGAGGCAATGTTGGAAACTAATGGGTTTGAGTGGTTAAGGAGTTTATAATGGAAGGATTGATATCTGGTTCGGGCTAGATCGGTTACATAGGGAACATTAAGGTCTTTATGGATGATTTTATTCGTGACAAAGTAAGGAGCATTAAGGATTTTACGAAAAATTTTGGATTGTAAGGATTGGATACGAGAGGAATTCGAAGGTTTAGTGGAGCCCCAAAGCTCAACTCCATATGTCCAGATTGGCCTTATTACAGACATGTAGATCAGTCTTTTGTAATGAATTGGAAGTTTAGACCGTTCGTCTTGTAATAGTCAAATATCGACGTGCAGTTTCCTGTCTTTTCAGTTTTGTGTGATTCCAAGTTAGTCGTTTGTCCAGTTGTATTCCAAGGTAGCGGATCTGTTCTAGAGGGCAACATTATGAAAGTATACTGTAGGGCAGTCGGCAGCTGTATAGACAGTGTAGAGGATGGGACCGAGGATACTACCTTGAGGAACACCAGCGGACTGAGAAATATGAAACGCTTCACGATTTGGCGTGTCATCCTTGCGCAGGGGGCATCCTAATGTTCTCTGTATCGTTCCAAGTTTAGTATATGTATCGCCAAAGCAAGTAGGAAATGTAAAATGAGCGAAATTACTATGTTTTTCTGGAATAAAATAATCGTCAGAATCGTGTATATCTTAAATAATTTTTAATTCTCTTCTTTAGTTAATTTTCTTTTTTAATAATTCTTTAATTTTTTTACTAAAATGAACTCAGAAATGAATTTTTTGTAACTTTAGAACAGCTTCCTTTTTAATTCCACTAGCTCTGGTTGACAGACTCATCAATTTTGTCTAGCAACTTTACGTAGTTTTCATTGAAGTACTACAAAATTCGGGTTAAACAACTGTTTTTTTCTTCTCATGGGCCTCCCCAAGATTTTAAGTACTGTTTTTGAAAAATAAACATTTAAGGTTTTCAAATTATTGGGGAAAAGGGGATCACATACTCTCCCTCTACCCCCTCTCTCACCCCATCGGAATCACGTCCTTGAACATAAGCATACTTTTTATTCTGTTTAAAGATTATTTTTATATTACATATAAAAATTCTCTATGTCTATTTATATATTTAAATGCCTATCGTATTTTAATTTCATATTCAATTTTTGTTTGTTTTGTATTTTACATTTTTTTATTTAGTTGGATCAACTCTATTGATCGAAATACACTACTGGTGGAATTCTCTTTTGTTATTTCACCAATCTGTCGGGCGAAAAATCTGAGGATTGAGCGTGCAAAATCTTGGCCTAGATCATTGCTTGCATAACCATTGGTCAAGACTTTCTCTCCGAAACATTTATGGGTGGTAGAAGTTCGGGTTATTCGAATATGTATAACATCTTTCTATGATCGAGTGGGTTCATTTCAGAGCACTACCCAGGTCCCGGCAAATGTCGGTATTTCGTTCGTTATGCGTCACTTATAGAGAACAAAATATCTTAAATAAATAACTTATTTTTATTGTTGCATACATTTCCTTGGTAGTCTGCTCATCACTTAAAATTGATGGATTTTAAGAATTGTGAAAAATAATCAGGACGCATTCATTTTCAAATTCTCTTTATTTGATAATATATCGTTGTTTCCGCCTAAACGTATATCTTCATCAGTACAAAAATTGAAGCAAGGATCAGATGAGATATAACTTATAAAAATTAGTGTAAATTGAAAATAAAAAGTATAGAAATAAAAATAGGAGTTATAATGACTCAAGAGAAATATAATGATTGATTTAAGTAACAAAAATATACGTGAATAATATGCGGAGATGATCGGAGGGTGAGGTCAACAAAGATACACAAATAAATAAAACGTATTTATTTGTGTCGACGTTTCGATCTGAATTTCAGTCCTTCGCCAGGTCTTTAAAATAAAATAAGATAGCAACCTTAATTCAGAGAAACATAATAAAATAAAATAATAAAAAACAAACTTGGGAATATACATAGCACTAACGATAAATTAAGTAGGCAGTTGTCTATACTAATAGAAAATAAAATATAATTATTATAATATGTAATTAATTATTATGAAATATAATATATAATTAATATAATCTATTAGCATCAGCCACTATGTACTTAATCTATTGTTATGTATATTTCCAGGTTTGTTTATTATTATTATTTTTATGTTTCTCTGAATTAAGATTGTTATATCGTTTTTGTTTTTCAGCCCTGAAGAAAGCCTGAAATTCAGGTCGAAATGTCGGCGCAAATAAATAAGTTTAGTTTATTTGTTTATATCTGCTGGCAGCACCTTCGACTATCTCCTCGTATTGATCTACTGTCGTCCATTAACACCTCATGAAGTTATAATAAATGGCGAATGTAGAAAAATTATGTATAATGTTAGTGAATGACATATCGTTAGTATGTACAGGGTCGTCTTTAATCAAGTGGGGACCAAGGGATATAGGTACCTAGAGATGGTGATCTTATGAAATTATTTTATGAATAACTTTGAAATATAAACAACACGCTAGTTAAAATTATTAATTATCTGATTAGTAATAAAAATTAAACATCTACAAGAGATATTTTTTTGATTTTCCATTAGCAAATTCATAATCTACTTTTTAAAAGTCTATTTATTTATACACCAGTTTCTTTCAACATCAGTGATAAACTGCTTTATATTTCTCGAAGCCTTATCAAATAACAAGAATTTGAAAAAGACTACGTCCAAATTATTTTCCTCTCTTTAACATGTAATTATCGATATAATCCATCAACAGTTTTAAGAAATGTTTATACAGATATTTGAGAAAGATAGGCGTGAAAGAATATTATCTCCGCCCTACCAGGGGCTAATGAAGATTAGAAACTGGCCAAAGACCCCGACCCAGCAAAGACGATAACCTTCACCCGGGAGGAAACTGGCACTCAGTTGCTATTAGTGTGAATCTTTCCAGCAACATGGTAAGTTCTCATCTCACTAACTAGTCTTCATGTATTAAGCAAAAATGTCTTCTTTTTTTTTAAATTTCCATCATTTAGAACGTTCCATACAATTAGGTAAATTATTTCACGAAGGAAATGTATCTTGCGGGAAATATTCAGCTAGTGCTACTTGTTTATTATTTTGAAGGCAGCGTCGCCGATTAGTATCACTTTAATTGTATATTTGTTATTATTTTAGATGTTATAAGTATTTATCTATTTCATTAATTTCTCATACTGTTTATGCTGTAAACTCAATCGCAACTAGAAGAACCTTAATTGAAATATAAGCTTCAGTTTTCTAAAATATAATTGTGCTCTCATTATTTTATATCCCAATTTTATTGTTTCACTTAATGAATGATCTATTATAACAATATATAAATATGTTATCTTCAATCACCAAAATCGGACAATGGTTCAGATTTTAACCACAATGCGATATTATTAATTACAAGACTATATACATTAATGCTTTAACTTGTACTATCATGCACCTTGGATTTTAATGTATTTTATAGTATGTTACAGGAATATGATTAATAGAAATTTGATTTACAGTTTTATACATAAAAACTAAACTAATTGAATAAGGTATAACACAAGGCCTTTGAAATAATATTTTTCTTTGTTTTATTGTTTCTTAGCTATCAATTATTTTTTTTATTTTTCCAAACTGTTTCTTTATTTCTGTTCTATTAATTTATAATTTAAGACAATATAAATTAATAAATAAAAAGACCCTAGTATCTTCAATAAGGTCGTGTAGTGATTGAAAATTTCGGACTATCTAAATACGGCGATTGAGCGTAACATATACTATAAAATTATCCATCATAAAATCGTCGAAATCGTTTACGCTGAAAACCACTAACGTCGAATTCTAATTTCAAACTGACAATAAATTATATTTTATAATATCTCTATTTTCTATATCAGTTTTGATATATCTGGGTATTTTATATTATTTTTCTGGACGTTGGAAATCTGCCATCTTTCTAGATTTAGAAAGTAATAGATGCAGATGACTCTCTCTTCTTTTCTTTCGGGAAGCTTTGTCCTAAAGTCCACAATGGTTGATAACAACTTATTTTAAAAATTAGATTAACTTTTATCAGAGTTATTTTATTACTATAGCAATTTATTTTTAAATATTATTGTCAGTTGAATAGTCATAAATACTGGATACAAAGATATTGTTTACCTGAAGTCTGCAGTGTTCCAGAAACATCTTTAATTGTAAAATTTGATAATGTTGTTTATGAATGAGAAATAATGTAATGGGTTGGTTAATTAAAGATGTCATTAATATTGTTATAATTATGTTGAACTAGCTGTATTACACAATTTTAATTACTAAATGTAAGACACACTATTAATTACTACTTTTTTTTTTCAAAGGATAAATGCCAAAATATTTTTTAATTATCTTTACAATTATAATTAAAAAGGAAGTATTTAACAATGATCGCATAATCAATTGAAAATTGAGTGAAATGGAAGTGAATCAATGCATATTTAATTGTTTGTTATTAAATATTTGGTCAAGTCCCATTATAAGTTCAAAATTTCTTTTAGATTCAGAATTTAGGACATTAGTATATAAATAATACTTAGCAATTCTATACCTGTAAGTTACGTGTGACGAATCATAAAATAAAATTTATAAATAAAAAAAATCTTTGCTTTTTAACTTAAATAGTAATGATAATAATTTTTTATTTATATAAATGATTGACAGTATTTTTTTAATGTAATGTAAATTACAAGATTAATCGGTTCAACAAATACATATTAACTTTCAATTATTATTACAATAATTACATATTATTATGTTGCTTTAAAAATAAGGGTAACTCATGATTACTTAAATTATATAAAAGGTTTATCGATCTTTAATTAAGTAATTTTATTAATATTTTTCTGCACACTCTGATATTACTTAGTTATATCAGTTTAGCCATGTGAGCACTTCACTGTTCATCATATCCATCATTTTATTATGAGTTTTAATATTGGAGAATTTTTTGAAATATCCAACGAATGTCCTCAAAGAATAAATACATTTTTTACAAATTAATGTTGATTGTCTGGCAGACATTTAAAAAGTTTCAGTGTAAATGTTGATATTACAAAAAAACCTTTAGTTAGATTATAATTTATAATAGTAATCAATAATGTATACATAGATCGCAATGATGCGGAGATTTGGTCATGTAGTAGGTGAAGAAATAGTTGTTATTTAAAGGAAAGGATGGATGAGAATTGATGAATGGATATAGGAAGAGAATTCCAGGAGGTAGCATCAATGCTGAAGGAGGCAGTTGGTTCTATGGGAGGGCATATATAAATAGATTTTTTTTGTTCCAATCGCAGCTTATAATTTTGGCAGATGACCACCCATAAATTATCTTTAAGAGGATATGAAAAATAGACTTTATAAGGCTCTGTTTTTTGTTTGACTTACCAATATTTTGTAGTTAGAACCAATCAAGATAGGAATCCAATTATTTTATTTGGAATTTACACCACTGTCAACCATTTCTGTCAAGTGTTTAAAAAATGAAAATTTAAAAAATTGTCCAGTGTCAAGTAAGATTTGAAATCAAACATTTTAGGTTTTAATTATGCAATAAGGAATATTAGAAAAATGCTCCATATAATACAGACTGCAATATATTACTGGTGCTTTTAAATATAGAGAATGTAATATAAAATTAATGATGAGAAGATAGTTAAATATAAAATTATTGTGAAAATGAAAATTTCCAATTTCTTTTGAGGGTATACCTTCTGTGTGTTCCTCTACCAAGTCCACTAATGGTTGGGATTGGCTTTTATTACTTTTGTAATTCTTGCATTAATTTTTATTTTTTGTTTATATATTTTTCCTGTGTATGTTATCATTATTCTTTGCTCATGTCTTGAACAATTTATTATTTTATTTTCACACATCATTAGTTTGGAGTTTTACAAATTTAGTATCAGACATATTCCTCAACAATTCTGATGATCGTAATTGATGATGAATGTTTAGAATTTGATGCTAAATATTTTTATGTAGTTGACAGAATTTATTGTAATTAGTCTAATGTTTATCATTCTTTTAAATCACATCACTTACAAATGATGATGAGTTACGTGCCTTAAAAGACATGTTTGAGTCAAATTTGTTTATTAAAAACGTTGATGATATTTAATCCTGCTGATTTTTCTTTTAAAATATAATATAAATATGATTCCAAGTAACTTACTAGAAAATCTTATTTATTTTAAAGAAAGGCACTGTTCTATTTTTCCAACCAAATTCTTTTTTTAAAACCATTAGAGAAAAGAAACATTTCCTTGTTACTTTAGGATTTGTACTCAAAAGTAAAATATAGTGATAATCTAAAATAAAAAATACCCTTTTCTATTGAAAAAAACTATAGAAAGAAAAATAAAGAATAGCCTTTTTTATGGGGAAAAAATAATTAAAAAATTTGTAACCAGTCATCATCTTAATACATAGATAACAGTGTTGAAAACAACTAAATAATTACTGACATCATTTGTACCCAATTTTTGTTTATGAATCAATCATTGAAGTCATAAAATCACAGCTTGTACATGTTACACTCCTTATTCAAATGCTGTTTTTTCATGATTTTTTTTATTATTACACTGAAAACCCATTCATTTTCAGAAATGGGTGGGAGATATTTTTTGTTTATTTGCTTACGGCACCCTTACTAAACAAATATAGTTTAAATAATGTAAATTTGAAATATAATTTGTTTTTCAATTAAGAACATGTTAATAAAAGTACCTTTCGTATTTTATGTAATAGAATAAAATTTTAAAGAAAAATAAATTCCACCTTCTAGAACTGAATCTGCTATGTCACTTTGTTATTTTTAAATAAATGTGATAAACAACTTTCACAGTTAAGAGAACGCTGTGTAGTAAATAATTTCCCTTTAGCATTTCACTGTGCTTTATTAGAGATGAAATATGCCATAGCTCACCAATTTTACAAAATAGTCCATAATTTTCTTCAGTCAGATAAGGAATGACATTTAATGATTGTTTCTTTAAAGGTGTTCGTAGCTTTCCATATATAATTGCTGCATTTTAGTCACTTCAATTTATATCTTAATATTGTTTTCATTATGACATGGAGTAATAATAATAGTTTTAATAATTTCATTGACGTGGAAGTATATTTCTTTAAATTTTCCAAGTTCTGTGGAAATTTCAGTTTTGTTATTTACATAACATTACATTTTGTTATAACATGGAATCATTATTAATTTATTAAGTAAAAACAATTTGTAGAAATGATATATAGTTATCTTATTCCTCTATTTCACAATTTTAGGACAATTGACATGTTTCAATTGATTTTTGTAAATTTTCTCATCCTACTTGATTGATACTATTAAATATTAATTAAAAAGAAAAAACTCTTTGTCTATACTTTTGAACACAGTGACAAGTGATCTGAATATGGTTTACTAGCTTCAAAATGTAGCATTAACATTTGAGTGATATATAACCTAATGGTGTGATATAAATATTTTTCTTATATCAGGATGGATTTCAAATTTTATCGTTTAATTAGGACATTTGACAAAAATCTGGTCAATTGATACCCTTATTTGTCTATGCATGTCTTATTTGCATCTATTCATATCTCATGATTTTATGCTACAGCTGATAGAACATGTTTAGAATCCTCTTAGTTTATTAAAATCTGATATTTCCTAACAGCAGCATTCATGTCTCACGAAAGGACCAGTTTACAATTTGAAGTAGTAATTGTGGTGTACTTCCCTTATTTCCTATCTAATTGTAATCACTAATGTATTCTGGCATTATTATGATATCTATTCATTTTAGGTTGCTATTGATTAATGGATAATTCTAAA
>NW_027108122.1:1082632-1103704 GCF_000696795.3 Halyomorpha halys | reverse complement strand
TTAAGGTTTATTAATATTTTTATGTATACACATGATGATAGTCAAAAACAATTTTAGTGATGCAGTTATGAAAATTCCTAGTTACACCATTAATTGTTGTAGACTGGGTAAGAGACACAAAAATAGCAGCATAAATTAATAACAACATTAAACAAGAAATAACACATTAAATAATATAGGAACACAGTGATTTTCTACAACATATGTAGTTATCAAAACTTGTTTGATTAATGAATACCTGAGTTTGCTTTAGCAAGAAAGGTCCTGGGTTTTGTGGAGATATGGTTTATACATGATAGTTTTGTCTCTTTTGGTCCCTTTTATCCAATCAAAGAAACAAAGTTAAATTAAAAAGAGGTAATTTAGAAAATATATATTGAACCACAGGCTCTATACAGATTCATGCCTTGATTTAACAACACCTTATCTAATATTTATACCACCTATCCAAATCTTCCTAATTTTCTTTTTTTTTTTTTCTAAATATTTACTACTTCTAATATTACGGTACTAAATCTATACCACTACAACCCACGAAAGGCAGGAGCTTTGTAAGAAAGTACTTTTACTAGCATACAACGGCTATGCTAGGAGGTGATTTGGTCAGAATCACGCTCGACTGTCACTTTATGAGGCTCAGTGGACCCTGGAAGACTCCCGAACCCACAGAGTTGACTCATAGCTAGAGCAGCAGAATAAATAGTTATCTGCCACAGTCGGATTTGAACCCGGGTTCTTGAAGCTAGTAGCACACCTTACCACTGAGTTACCTCACTCCTTTGTAATTGATACATTGTTAATATAATTATTATAATATATATATAAATTTTTAAGATGTGCGCAATGCTCCAAAAAAATGTTATAGTAATATTCATTGATTATGAAAAGATTCTGATTTCTTCCTTTAGTTTTGATACCATAAAAAATAAGGAGAACTATATTATTATGTGAACTCTGAGATCAGTGTAGCATATAAAAAATGTATGGATAGAGTAAGCTATTTGTAACTTAAATGACAAAAACCATGGGTGATTTCTGTTATATATAATATATTACAGTTTGTGGTGGGTTTAATTTCTTCATTTAATAAGTTATTTCTAGGATTATTATTAAAATAATGAGCCAGGTGGGCATTATTTTTTTTAAATAACGAACAGAATTTCAGAAATAACTGTTTCAAAATATGTGTCTTTATTTCAACGAATAATTATTGAATGAATATCTGTTTCAAGAAATAACTTCAGGTAGTTGATTCTGATTGTTGGGGTTGTTAAATTATAATTTAATGAATGGTTATTATTTCGATAATATTTATTCCGTGAAATAACTCTTTAATGTATTGGGATAAATACATTATCTAAACTGTTGTCCGGTCAAGTTTATAGACACAGGTGAAGTATCCCGCAAACTATGACATCATATCGCCATCTGTTGTCAAATACTGCGTTCTTATCAGTTAGTCCGTTTATCAGGGTTTTAAAAAATAATATTTTTGGAACCGATGATAGTAGATAATTCTAGTTTTCACCTAAATGTTTTGTAAGATATGTGGATTGATAATAAAATAAAAAGGCAAAATTTCAAACAATAAATTTTTATTTCTCTATTGCTATAAAAACTCGTATTTTAGGTTTTCTTGAGGTTCAGGTAGCGAATATCAGCTGTTTCTTCCCAAAATACTAAAATTTAGAAAAAACTTGTACCTTATAATTGCGATCAGACGTTCGGCTGTCTTAACTGCTGTTTGTTTCTCCATTTTCTCCTTTATTTCTACAATCAAATTCTTTCATTTTACATATTTATGCATTTTTTGTAACTGTAAACAGTGTAAAATGGTTAATTATTTCAAATAAACAAAATTAAGGGTAATTTAGAATTTTTTTTTAATTTGTCATTTAAACCCACTCAGACTGTTTCAATCAGGATAAGAACTATCTGACATTAATTATCCACACGCCAAGTTTAAGCAAAATCGTTACAGCTATTTTGGAAAAAATCTATTCTATAAAGTAGTTCTTCAGGTTGGTCGATTTTGTCGAAAAAGTTGCTGTCACATCTCAGGTATATACCCACCTTAAATATTTAATTTCAGTTTTATGCTATATTTTGTTTTTGAGATATGAACGAAAGCATAAGTGTAACGAATAGAAAAGCAGGTCTTTTAAGCTTCACTTTTTTTTTAAGTAGATCAGTTTACAAAATTTAATTTTATGCCTTTGTCTTCACTACTGTAATATTCGAAATGAATAATATTCTCCTATGCAAGGAGACGTTCGAAGTCTAAACCTGTCAAAAACAATTCCCTCCAGTGTTTCAACACGGCACCCCTGATTTAATATGCCACATATACCCCAAAGCCCAAAAATAAAGGCACTTCAGCTCAAAGGGGGAGCTTCTCTTGAACTAAAAACAGTCAAGAATGCAGTGTTCAATTTATATGCGTTGGTCGGTGTTTCTATTTATCCAATAACTTTCTGTGTATCTCCAAGAACAAGAGTAATATAAACTTTAATGTTATCTGCAAAAATATGTACCGCTGTAATTTATTGTTGGCATATAAAATTGAGTAAAGGATTTAGTACTGCTTGATTTAAAGGGGTTTCTCGCACTAATTTATTTAAAGCCGGATAGTTTTCCCGGATTGCAACTTTTATTACAGTAATCTTCGTGTTTAGTCTGAACGAATTTGAAAAATAAATGATGTTTGCCAAGTTCATTTCTGTAATGTATATATCGAAGGCTTACTTCTTTAACATTTAATTATATTTTTCGTAAAACTAGTGAAAATTTACTTAACACCTCTATGAAGTAAGCTTTCTATTTATGAACTTCTCTGTCACATTATAATCCATGTCTTCTAGAATATTTTTTTTAATTAAGCCATATTTTATACATTATAAATTGAGGTGTATCTTGTCCTGGGTAGAGAAACTACCCACTAGTATAACTCTAAAAACATTTTACAATATAAGGTCACGAGGCCATCTTCTTTTCAGGCGCCTCGGAGGATTGTCAGGAATGGAAAATATGTAGGAGGTAGGAATTTACGGAGTTTGTAAAGCAGTCTCGGATGGTCGAAATTAACCAAATTAAAATTGCCCTACAGTTAGAATCATATTGATTAAAATCCACAGCTATCTCACGCATAGACAATATGGGGAATGTTATATTATTATGTTTCCGGTTTTTCCACTCCTAAAATTGCAGTTAGTGGATAAAATATTGTTTATTTTGGCGAATTATAGTAAGGAACCATCTCTTGTTTTTAAACACTGATATAATGTTTATAAAATTAATCTGTAGACATTAATCTTTCATTTCGCTGCCATATCCTTAATTTTATTGTTCAATATTCAGGTGTTCGTACTATTTTTTTTTTGTTATCGAAAGATTACTTTTTATATTCTTATAAGGATTTAAATTTTACCATAACATTTCTAAAGCATTTGTAATCAGTTTTCGTGATGATTCAGTGAATTAAAGTTCTCTTTGATGAAGGGAATGAATCCCCTGAGAGTTCCAAAACTAACTTCGATGACGTTGAATTAAATATTTTTCAGAAAAATTTTATGAAAAATTATTAACCCTTGTCAACATGGTAGAATCTCCACATATATAACGGGTGGGTGTGTACATGAATTTTTTATCTTGTAGGATCTTAGATATTGTTTTACAAGAGGCAGTGAATCTTGACCTAGGTCAGTGCTACGAAGTGATGCTTTCCTCACGCTCAACTGTTGGACTCAACATTATTGAAAGTATTCTGAAGCCAAGAGTCCGTTTGCGGTTGATCCAACAAATAATAAATTACTATCATTGCCAAAATTCAAACGACTGCAATTTCAGTTCCTTACCGGAGCTTATTCAATATTATTAAATGCTTTACGTCCTTTATTTAAAACCGTAATATCTAAGTAACGTGTAAAATGTCAGGATGTTTTTAAAACCTAAGTGTTTATATACATAGTTACGTACCTGAATACATGTTCACCGTTCTTATTTCTACAATTTTTGTAATTTTGATTTTATTTTTGCTAGATCACAACAGCAGTATGTAGACTATCTTTTCAGACTATTGTTATATTTGGAATTTCCAAAAAGAGGTGGAAAAATTTTATTACAGAAAAATAATATTTATAAATTTAATGTTGAACTCAAAATTTAAACATTGTACCAAGAGAACAGAACCCGATACATACCCCAATTTTAAAATATTAGTTAAAATTATTTGTATAAAATTCTGGGATATACAAAAAACTTTTTTCGTTTATTTTTTATTGTTTATTTTATACACTAATAAAATTCGGGACGAATTTTAAAATATTTTATCATATTGAAATTCGGACATAGGAATTTGGATATAGAAATTTCTATATAATATTTTTATATTATATAGAAATACGGACCGAAAAAGGATGAATTAACGGGAGAATTTAGAAGATTACACAACGCTGAATTAAGGGACCTACACCCGGTAAATATAATTCAAGTTATAGCATTGCGGCGTATAAGATAGGCGTGTTAGGTTGTAGGGCTTAGTAATGAGTGAATCCCTAAATTGTTAATGAACACCGAACCAACGGGTGTCCGAGGGGTAGACCGCAACGTAGATGGGAGGATTGTGTTAAAACTGATTTAGTGGAATTAAGTTTGGAGGGGCATCACTGGAAGGATGTGTGCAGAGGGCGTTTGGTGGTATCGGCATCGAACCTTTGGGTTCGTTAGGCCTTCATTATTATTATTATTATTATTATTATATACTAATAAAATTAATAAAACCTTCTAACTTGGATCTGGATACCGATCTTCTGAATACGTGGTATAATTTCGCCTCTGATTATATGAAATATACAGTAATATTTTTAATTGTGGGACATGTACATAACATTTGCCATTATTAATTTTTATGAATGATTCTTAATTTATTATTCTTGTACATAAGTACGATATACATATATAAAACATTGATTGTACTTGTTAAAATTATTTGTTTGAGGGTCACTTAAAAAATAAATGAATTTATTATTATTATCATTTCATCTTCATTTTGACTAAATTTTAGGAAAATGTCTACATTTAGGATAAATCAAGGTACTATCGTCGATTTTACTTACTTAAAAATTCCCTTACAATTCTGTAGGTGTTAATCAGATCTTCCTTTTGTGCCAATTTTAAGTTTTTAACCAAGCACGAGATCCTCTGTACCTTACTTTTTAAAATTAACGGGTTACAGAAATGGGAGCATCCCTGGAAGAA
Source organism: Halyomorpha halys (assembly GCF_000696795.3). Classification (NCBI taxonomy): domain Eukaryota; kingdom Metazoa; phylum Arthropoda; class Insecta; order Hemiptera; family Pentatomidae; genus Halyomorpha; species Halyomorpha halys. The sequence continues at coordinate 1,098,448 of NW_027108122.1, read as the reverse complement.
GTGTGTAGAGTTACAAGGAGACTGTTGACAAATAAAAAAAAAAACAAATTCAGAATAAATGTCATGTATTTATGTTAGATCGGAAACTTTTCAGACCACCCTCGTATATCAATAGTTATGGCCATTTTGTTTCTTTTGTGAATAACCAAAATTTCCAGGCGGTTATGCAGTACTGTTGTCTGTTATTATTTGTTCATACCAATAAACCTTTATGTTGGAAATTTACAAAGGTTTATCTGGAGTACTTTGACAGTAACATTTTCAAACATTTTCTTTGGTGTTATACTTTGACCACATCATTATGCCTCATCAAGAAGTCTGTCTCTGCTTATGACCCACACCTATTCAAAACATGCTTTATATTATTATTATATAAGTATATACAATATAAATTATGAATTCAGTACTAGTTTAGGATTTTTCTAAGGAATCTGATCATTTAAATTTAGTCATCACAAGTTAGTTATTAATTAGCTGATCTTGTTAATTTTTCGTGTTTATCAAACTTTTTATTTATGAGCTAATTGATTTAATGAATATTCATCACAAACAAAAACAATTAACGATCCAGCCAGCAACTGTACAAAGAGTCTGTTTAAACCTCTCCCCACCATCTCATTGTAGGTAATGAAATCAATTTCAATTAGGTACGAACATGTTCGCACTCCAGTTCAATCAGTTCCAGGGCTCTACGTTGTTCAGGAGTGAGGCTTATAAAAGTGAGTTCTAGTTCTTTGAGTTTCTATGCAGTGTTATCGAACAGTTTTTTATTAGGGGGAGTAACTCATAATAACATCATTGATAAATGATATTCATTCATTCGAGTAATTAAATAATTACTGCATTTAACATACGCTTAATAGTGATTAGACAGTAATATTATTTATAGCATTCAGATTTGTTCTACTGAACAATCATTGAAGGATAAAACCTTATTGGATTTTACTTTCAATAATCTCTGTGATATTTTATTTTTTATGTTAAGTAATTCTCCGACAAGCATCCGTGAAAGAAAATTTTTCACTCACTTACCCGATAATCTGATTAAAAACGGACATCTTTTTCGAAGAAATCTACGTGATTAACTCATAGACACTTTCTATATAACTTAAACACTTCCAGAAAATCATCGTTCTGTATTTCGTCTCATTTATCGTTTTGTAGGTCAAAAATTGGACTATTGCTGGAAATTTTATTCAATTTCGAGGATCATTCCAGTTAACCAGTGACTATGGTACCAAGTATATAGAAAATTGGCGGCGTAGTATCGGATAAAAGCCATAGACAATTTTTTATTATTTGATTTTTTTGGTTATACTTATTGTGAAACTTAAAACCACAAATTTTGAGAGAGGGATTTGAATATTTGTATTTACATTCACTGAATGTCAATGTGTACACACACTTTTGTACTTCATACTGAATGGTGTGTTCACACTCTGATGTACTTCATACATACACTGAATGCAGTGTTCACACACTGGTATAGTTCATACTGGATGCAGTGTACACACACTGGTATAGTTCATACATACACTGGATGCTGTGTACACACACTGATTTACTCCATACACACTGAATGCTGTGCAAACACACTGATGTGCTTCTTACATGCACTGATTTTATAATTCACTAAATTGCCTTGTTTCATAATTACTAAATGTCTCTTAATGCCGTCAATACTTGGCTATTCTGGAATTGTTTGTACGTCCGTATTTTATGAATAGTATATGTTATAGAGGAGTTGAACGCCCTGATGGGGAATAAAATTGGCCTCCACACCCGGAGTAAAGGGGTTCCACTATAGAGGGGTTCAAGAACATTATATTTATACATTTTTAGCCAGGAACTTATTAAAATTGTCCGATAAGACAGGTTTCGGTTAAAAGAACTTCCACTCTATATAACACACTCGTACGTTTCCAAACCAAAATCCATTAGGAAATTAGAAATCCTTTATTTATTCATATATATAAAGGAATCATAGAATTATTTTTTTAATTTTAATGTTCTATTTAACAAAGGATTAAATATCCTTTCTTTTTTTTAAGTTCAGTGGTAGGACAATACGTTACTTTGCTTATAGGCCAATAATAGTAGACAAAATGAGGCCAGCAGTGCTTGAATGATAATTCAGTGAAGCAGGAAATCGTTTTAATTTATATATTCTATGTCTGATAAGACGAATCTAAGTTTGTGAAGATTTCTGGTCTCGGCACGAAACGGAATTTTCATTAAAAAATCAGTTTCATTTATTAGAGGTAGAACGTACAAATTAAAACGATTTCCAGTTTCACCTGATTTTCCACCAATAAAAATCCTCATTAAATAAAAATAAAATTTGTTTGCAAAATTGTGACTTTTATCTCTTGGTTTCTCACCCCTCCCGAATATTTCGTAGTCATTTACTTTTTCAAGTATTTATTACTGTTACACCGTTTTTCACCCCGATGTTATAAAAATATTGTATTTATTCCTACAATATAGTATTTATCCCATCCAAAAAAATTGATCAACGGGATTCTGCTTTAAGTATGACGTTTTATGTCTCCTCTCAAATAATAGAGTTTTATACGTTTGTAATGCTGTGGCAAATCCGTACTGGCGCAAGGGCGTACCGGGGTTTATTGTTCACATCCAGGCTAAACTTTGGTTTGAATTTGTGGCCGAACCATGTTTGTGTTTTTTAGAAAAATCAATGTTGGTTTGGCCAAGCATATATATACATGTTTAGAGCATTATATGTATGGATAATTAAATTAATAAATATCTGATAAAAATTCTAGAACGAAAGTTGATTTTATGGTTATCTTGTACCATTTCTGTGATTTTGTATCACCTACCACCTACTTCCCCGGAATTTATTTTTACGTCTTCTTTCATTTCACCTACTTTTATTTTGTCCTTTTATGTAATGAAATTGTTTAAATCGAAGATAATAGCCTAAGCAAGTTCGACGTCCATCACGTTCCATCTCTGCTACATAAAAGCACTAGAATACTTTCTTTTTTGGAAGTATGAGGGTATCTATATATGTGTATAAGATGATCAAGATTATCGAAAAACTCGCCTTAATATTTTTTTTTATATGAGACAAAGCAATAAAAGAGAGTGGTATAAGAAAAAATAATGCTTGGTAACCAAAGCAATAGAGAGAGAAAAAGAGTTAATGATATTGCTCAATAGAGGTTCATGCATTAGCCATGGAGAGTAACCGGCAAGAATGGTATCCGCAGGACGTCACAACTGGGTCGCGGGGCCTTGAGCGATGAACAGTGATTCAGTTTAGCTTGTTATCACCTTGGTCCTCTGTGAAAAAAATTAACTCAGTAAATGGAAATTTTACACCTCCCTGGAGGAGACTGAATATCTCCTCCGCCATAATCCTACTCTCCTTCAAAGAAAAAGTAAAGCTAAAACAGTCAGTCCCACGAAAGGTAGATCTACGTTTCTATTAGGTTAATAGGAATATCCGCTATTGAAATCTAAACTGAAACAGAAGGCACATAAAGCCTGCTTTTTTTGGCTTCACCTTTTCTGCCACTTATCCCCTCCATTACACTCTTTCCTCCAAGTATCTCTTTAACGATCCTATGACTGAAATGGGCCTAAACCCAGGAAGTGGTGTAGAAATGAGTAAACTATCGACACCAAACCCCAGACATTTTCCTGAAGCTTCATTAGGGGTATTCATGATATCGTAGTAAATGTAAAATGTTTTACCATGTTAAATGTTACAAGTATAGGACTGTGAGCAGCCCTATTTAAAGTCATGTTGAATGTTAAATGCATAAGTATCCATAATAGCGGATTTTCTGAGCAACTTGATTTATAACCTTTCCTTCCAAAACTTCATGTTATTGTTTACTCCTAAGTCTTGATTAACGTAATTTATTACAACATGCCTTAATTAGTGGAAAAGTGGAACGTTTGGCTACTGAGTGCCTTGTTGATCTTCTAATTTGTGAGGAAGAGGATCAAGATGAGCTAATTGACAACTGTCATTACATTATTATTATTGTCATATATTGCTTTCTCAGTTATAAAAACATCCAAAACAATATTAAGGCACAAAAAAACTACGAGCAAGTAACCTAACATGACGATAAACAAAATGTGGTGCTCATGTGGTCTGTTGCGTGAGTCATTCTCCATTTAGCAGACAACTAACAGATTCTCAACCATGTTATTTATATCGTTTTAACATGATACAAGAAAGAAATATTTCCCCATTTAACATATTTTTTTCCTTTTAACACGCTTTAATATGTTAAACTAATGATCATGAATACCCCTGTTAATAAAAACCTAAAATAAAGTATAAAAAAAAAGTAGGTTTTTAGCATTTAAAGGTGTGAATATATTCAAACAAATTAGTTCTTGTAAATAGGAATACGAATATATTCATGTTCAGACCTTTAAATACGAATATGTTACGAATGTAATACATTTGTATTCGGACAGTCTTTGACCATGTGTAGCCTTCGGCACTTTAAGGACCATTCAGATCTGAAAAATCTGCGCTCTACAATATCGGGGGGTCTGAACAATTTTTTAGAAGTTTTTAACATTTCTTATTGTTTCAATATAAAGACAGTGCCATTATAAAAGAAGCTAAACTTCAATTTGAAACTGGTTAATATACATAATGAAAATGGTTTCATTGTTAATTTTGCGCCCGTGGCGAGGGCCCATCCCGCCTCTATCAAGCTACGGCCCTCTATGAAAGAACTTAATTTCTCAAAAGCTTTAAGTTATCAATACAAATAAACAATTTAATAGTCTAGTACTAATTAATAAAGTAATAAAATTATTAATTTATATAATATGAAATGCAACTAACATTAAAAAAATAAATAAATGTTAAACGTTTTCAAGAGGTTATGATTTTTGATAACCAAATCATGAAATGCTTTGTCGAAGTGTATTTCTTTGATTACATCTCTTTTTATGGGCGTCAGTGATAAAACTGCTTAATCTAGATTGAAGCTATTGTACCTTTCAGTTTGTTCTTAATTCATTAATAAAGGAGTCAGAGGGCTTAATTACCCAAAATTCACTAGTGTCAAACCTTGCATTCTCTTTCTTTTTCTGACAAACATCGAGAAACCTGAAAAGGAAATGTAGAAATTGTATTGAAGTGGTACCAATAGGTAGTTTCGTCACGAATCTTTCATGTCATTATACTTTGTTGGGTTTACTTATTGTATTTTATAGTCTAAATACAGTTGTTTAAATAAATAAAGGGAAAAAACAGCTTTGAATTTCTTGGATATTAAGGTCTCTTGTATTGTTATCCGGGCAGTACATTTTGGAAATACTATAGATTCGAAGATCGCGTGCTCGGGAATACGTAATTTTCTTATAGGTATATTGTGTTATGTAAAATTATCGATTTTAAGATTGCATGTCTTAATGAAAAGGTTTTAAGTAATGCACCGTCCACTAAAATTATATTTAGTAATATTTTAGTATTTTCCTACCTGGGAAAAAATTGCCATTTAATCGCGTCACGTAACAGTGATGGGTATCTCCGCACTACAACCTTGGCTGATTCACTCTTTGAGTAACTTTCCTTTCTATTTATAAACTAAAAGTGCTCTTATTTATTTTGTGTGTTTCTAACATTACAAAAAAAAAATGCGCTCATGAAACAAATTCTCAGTAGATTCCCAGACATTGTTTATTTTAGCCTGCAATGTTTTGAAAGAGGTTGGGTTTAAAGACCTCTAATTGAAATTTAATCCAATTAGCAATTTCGATATTTAGTACTTACTTAAAAATAATTTAGTGTTGTCTTGTAGACGGGTCCAGAGCTTCGTAATCCATGGAACCCTAATTCTTATATCGATAGCATTGGTTAAGCAATGACCAATTTTAACCATTTCTTCAACCAATAAAACAGCTTGTTACAAGTTTGCTTGGTTGTTAGTGTTCACAATCGCGCTTTGTGCTTTCAGTAGTTGCCCTGACCATTAGTCCTTGACTATCTCTGTCCGCTGAACATCCATTTTCCATGATAATATATGTTCCTACTTGGTGAAAGACGGCTCTGGAAGTAATATAAATATAATTCTATGAATCTTTTTTTGCTGCTACATTGCTAAGTGTTTTTACTGTCAATACACTCATCAATTACCAAATATGATATTTCTTTAAATTGCCTAAAAATGTTCTTGGTATAAAGGAGTTGTTATTCGCAAATGTCATCAACTTTTATTTATTTAACTCGTGTTATTATTTTTGGTACGAATGTTGTAATGAAAGTATATTGTTACATTGTAGGTTTAACTATAGTAACTAATATCGAGTGATCAATTTTCCGTAGACTTGACTAATGTTAGGACCCGTGATGAGCCTAATGGCCTGACATGGCGATGTACAGATCTACCTTGTCAGTCCGGCTATCAATCAGTCTTTTTGAAGGACAGTTAGAATGAACTGTTTTCTTTCCTGGCTTCGCGTAACTAACGCTTGTGCCGTTCTATGCATTTGCAAATTATTTAGACCATTCCAGTGCGCGGGTCGAAGCGGGCGGTGCATCGGGAAAGCAAGGGCAAGGAAGGTCAGGGAACTCAAGGCCGACCGATTATGGTCTTTCCCAACCTCAGCTTATTTCTAGTCTGGATGAGGAGTTCAAATCTCGATTGTTCTAGTGGCGGCCTAGGCCTAGGTTTCGAGTTAATAATTTGAATATATTTGTGGCCAACAACTCTTTATATAGTGATTTATTTCTGAGGAATACCTCAATTAAATAAAAATTAAAATAAAAACTGTAAAATTTTGAAGTTAAAGGACAATGGCTTTGAAAAGGTTTTTTGTGGTACTTACTATATCGATAATTAACAGAACATTATCGAAATTACCCTATGTGTCAGATCTATAGAACTCTCTCTCCTGATTTAATTTTTTTCATATTTTTTACTATTAAATTCTTATATAACGTAATTATTTCAACTAGCATATTGTTTATTAATATAATCAACTATTATGTTAATAACCCTAAGGGTTCTATTTTCTTAAGTGTCCGAAACCCCATTTGGTTAAAGACGGCTTGAATATGACTTCAGGGCCCTGTTTCATAATGAAAGCTAATAGTATAAGTTCATAGTACAAGTGTAGAAACTAGTGTAGTAATAATACTAATACTTATTTTTTTCATGATAGGGATGACTATTAGTGATATTACAGGAATTAAAAAATACTAAAGTACAAGTTACTATTGTACAAGTCAGTGTAATTGAATTAAGATAAATATACAAGACTAATAGTATTAGTTTGTACTTTATTATGAAACAGGGCCCAGATGTATTAATGTTCTATTGATATCTTTAAATATCTTGGAATATTTAAAGGACTCCACAGATATCTTTTATTGAATTGATCCGTTTTAAATCAATTATTCTAAATTTAAAATTTTAGACATTATTTGTTTACATTAGAGACTTTACTCAGGTCGTTAAAATATATTATTATCACAAGGTTATAACAAAATTCTTTATTTATATAAGTTAATCCCTTTCCGCCTGTGTTGTAAACAATACATATCTCTTATTTTCTATGTTATCTTTGTAAAAGTCCTACCCTATCGGTGGGTAGCATTCGTATGCTAATCACAATGATGCATTGTGTTCAGTCACGTGTGATTCCTCTTTAAATTAGTTTCGGCTTGAATCTTATATCTGGCCTAAACCCTTCTAAATATTTTAGCCATGTTACTTTTGCTCGGTATAAACTTTTTCGCAGTTTATACCTGGTTTATATCTCAACAAATCTCGTCATTTTCCTCCTCTCGATTTGTCATCAGCAGCCTTCCTGGTACTTAAGTGGGAGGATTTGCGTCACTATTGGGAAGTGCTTCCGAATCATTGGGCATACAAAATATACGAATCAGCTCAGCCTCTATTAATACTCATATTTATTAATTTTAAGGAACTTAAATTTCATTAAAAATTCTACATTAAAAAAGAACATCATTTAAAGTAGAGTAAATTTTCTAAGATCTTGGATATGAGCCAGATTAGTGCTTTTAACGTTTAGTAGTTTCTGATTCACAATGTTTTTTAAAAGTAACATTTCATAACGAAATAAAGAAAAATCAGTTGTTAGTGAATTTTTTATTTTGTGCAAATATATTTGTATTTTGGGGACCATTAGACATACAAATAAATATCCGTTAAAAATCAAAATAAAATTAGTTAAATGTACTATGAAATGGTTTATAATTATTATTTCCGTAGAAGTAGTTTCCATGAAATATGTTGAATAAGTTCCGATATTTTGAAAAAATATTTGATTTAGGGAATAATAATGTGCACTCAGGAGGGCTCCAGAACCCGGAGCTTAGGGCTCTACAGTATATCAAGTAATAATTATCTGTTTCAGCCGGATTCGAACCCGCGTTTATGAAATACTATATACTATACCTAGGAACTATTAGATGCACACATGTCTATTAGGGCCTCATATTTTGGAGAATTTAATCTGCTTTAAATAACGTTGTATCAAGTTTTTTTAGTGCTGCAGGTAGTTTTAAGGATATGGAAGCTCCAGATGAAATATTGGCGAAAATTTTAGGTTTTTCTGGAATAAACTAAACTTCAGGGGGCGTGTTTTTTAAATACTTTAATATTTATTTTGTTATCTATTTACCTTTACTGTCCAGGTAAAAACTGAACCATTTTCTGACTTTGGTTTTTACTTAATGTAACTGAAAAATGAATTTTATATATCTTGAAAACTATTTTCGCAAGTAGCATGATCTGATTGGTAGAATCTTACTTTTTTATAGGCAATACAATGAAGTTTTTGGAAAGTGCTATCATAGTTTTCATCCAATTAGGTCGATTTTATTACATTGGCTTTCGGACTAATGGTCCTAACTGAGAAAGTGATAGGGAAGCTCATATCGCGTGTTCCACTTCACTTTATTTCTGCTTTCTTAAGATGGAATCCTGGCATTCAACTAATAATAATAATTGTATATCGATGATTGACCGTGTGTAATAATAAAAGGGACATAGTCCGGGGCGGTCAAAGAAAAAACTCTATGAGTCATAGAACTATTCGAGACTATTAGAACTTAAAACTAATAGACTTCAGCCCTGCAGCATGGGGCGAAACGTTGTCTCACATTACACAGTTTATGACTATTATGACCCGGACCATTTTCTATTTATTTTATAATTATAATAATTTATTTATAGTACAATATATAGATTTGTGGGAAGTTTCGGGAATTCCTAAATGTGACTTAGCTCATCTATATATTTTGCGTTGCCATTTAAGTCTCGAAATATCACTTACGATACAATATGGTTTTGGTTTTCTTAAAAAGGAATGGCCTTTTTTTGAATAAGATTTATACCCGAAAGTTTTTTATACGTACTAAATAATATTAAATAAGTAAATTTATTTAGTAATTATTTAAAGAGTTTAAAATCTTGAAATAGAATTATAAAGTGCAAAACATGGGCATTGATGACCTCTGGGTTTTACGCCCTTAAGTCCCAACCAACAACAACAACTATAGTACAAGAGCCGGGAAGAAATAAAGGCAGTTATCTCACCCCAATTTTTGATTACTTTAATGAAAACTAGGTATAATTACTAGTCAAAATTGATGAGTCTGCCAAGTATAGGTAAGGGAATTAAAAAATGGCGACTGTTTCAAATCCTCAAAAAAAAACATTGATTTCTCATATCATAAAAACTACGAACAACACTATAAAATTAAGGAAATTTAACTTACTATAAAGTAGTTTATGACACTTATCTTCGTAGGGGTAGTAGTTTTTATGATATCATATGAATATAAATTTGGTAAATGAAAATTTGTCCGAATAACTATAAATCAATTTATTTTAGCAAATTTCATGTAAACTATTAATCCTACAAAGTTAAACATCATAAACTACTTTATAGCTCATTAATCTAGCTTTGATCTGTACGTCAAATGGTTATTGAGATATAAATTTTTCAAAATTAATTCACTAACTACTGATCTTTTAGTACGTCCCATACAACATTTTTATGAAATGTTGCTTTAAAAAAGCTATATCTCGAAAATTATTTAACGTAAATAACTCTATTAGAGCTCATATTTCAGCAAATGTACTCTTCTTTAAATGATGTTTTCTTATGTTATTCCTACTTTTTAAGATACAGAGCTCCGAATGAAAAATTAGTTTTTTTTATCGCTTTGAAACAGCCGCCATTTTATATTCCCCCTACCTATACTTGGCAGACTCATCAATTTAGACTATTAATTATTCATAGTTTTCATTAAAGTAATCAAAAATTGGAGGTGAGATAATTGCCTTTTTTCTCCTCTTGGGCTCTTGTACTACTACTTCCTATCTACTTTTCGACCTCTGTTTGTTCTTTTGAAAAGTCATCAGATCTTGCTTCAATCGCTCGATTAATTGAAAAATGCTCAGTCTCTCTCATCTTTTCTCCAGAGAGAAAATTCATTGTGAAACGTGTTTTGTTATATTAATCAAAATAATTTAAATATATTTTTTAATTTAATTTCTTCGTGAGTGTGAATTTTAGTTTCCCCTCTTATCAAACAACGGACAATTTTATTTATTATAAACAATTATATATATCAATCGTGGAATAATTTCAAGTAAGTTTTATCTTCGGCCAATAAGATAATCGTGTTTTCCAATAAAAGTGGGCCAAGTGCCAAATAAGTTGTTGTCATCATTGTTAAGTCGGAACTTCCCTGAAGTGAATAAGACTCATTGTGAAGAAAATAGCATCTAGATATAAAAACTCGGAAACTGTTGCAGATGGGGAGATTCAGTTCGGCACTAGCGCTCCTAGTGGTTGCGAGCGTGGCATTAGCAGCCAAGGCACCGACCAAGACGATCATGCATCCCGCCTTCAGCAGTGCCGGCCGCAAAGAGGGCATCGAGATATGGAGGATTGTGGTGAGTCATATATTTATTATACAATTATATTAAAAAATAAAAATTTAAGTAAATTTTTCAACATCATTTCTGTTGAAAAACATTTCAACAATTAATTTGTTGTTAAATTAATTAATTAATTGATAACGCTTTATTTTTTTTCAACTCCCAACTATACTAAGTTATAATGCTGTTTACGATCTTTTAGATAAGTTGAAATTGTGTTTATAATTTTTATTACTTTACTAAGGCCGTTGTCAATCCTGTTGTATTCATTTTCATTAATAATAGGCCAGTATTTTTATTTTTAAAATGTTCATGCATTAATAATCTAGGTTAGAATTCGTGGTCAATGTTTAAATATCGATAATGTACTTAATCATCAGCGATAATGTACTTTGTACATTGATTATGTGATAATGTAATTTGTACAGTGATAATTTATCACTAACTTTCGGAAAGATATAATTAAAGGTTCTCTCTTTTAGGGAAATTAGAATTTTTTAATTAGTTTTTTGACTGAACAGATTAAGATTTTATACTTAAATATGTTCTGTTAAAAAATTAACTTTTAAATATTAAAATAGAGAACATTTTGTTGTATCTTTCCTAAAGTTTCTGGAAATGTACTTTAGCACCACTGTGGAGCAAGCCGGAGGCCCCTCACCTCCAAATTCTTTCTTTAATAATAGGACCATTTAGAATGGACATTTCACAATTAATAAATAAACATTACAGGTAGCCTTAAAATATCAAAGGTAGAAAAATATAATACTCAATACGATTTATTCCCTTTTCACATAATAAAGCATTCACTAATTAATTGTTTTCTTTCTGTTTTAGAGGGATCGAAAAAAAAAAAAAAAAACCATCGATATGTTATTGTCGATTAATGAAATTATTGTCCTATGTATGCTTAGCAACAGAGTTGGGTAAAAATTATTTGACCTTACAATTCCAATTACTATAATTTCAAACTACGAAATGAAATTACAATTTTGTTTAGTGATTTCAACTACTCGATGAACCTCTGTGATTGTAGCAGTGGCCCGAAATTACAATTACTAGTTGAATAAAATTAATCGCAATTAATTAATAAGTTGTACTGTAATTATATATTGCAATTACCTTTTGCCCAGCTCTGCTTAGCAACACCTAAAATTGAGCCGGATTGAGGTGGGCCGTCTTTTAAACGAGGTGAATTTACTCTGAGACCCTTAAATTCAGAAATAATGTGTGCCCCAACACATTACACAGAATTTTATAAATTCTGACAACAAAAATAATACACTCCAAAAGACTCCTTAGAATGTAGATGTTCTACAGAAAAAGGAGAAAGTGCATTGTTTATAAATACGCCATTAAAATTTTGAAGGGGTTTTGAAAAAAAAAAAAATCTGAGACCCTTCAGATTACGGATGGGACTCTTCAAATTATTTTCTGATCAAACTTTGGGGTTCTTATCAATGTAGTTATTATTCATCATCAATCAATAATCAGTAATCAATCAAACAGCAAAATCTGAAATTTAACAAACTTAAAAAAACATTTATATATAAAAATCTAAAATTTACTTGAGATGCTTTCTTAGATTTCGTGTCCGAAAAATAATGATCTACTTCTTCAAAGCCAATTTTTGTTACTACATCAGTTTCTGTAGACATCGTTGATAAAAGCTGCTCAATGATGGTATCTTACTTTTTTATTAGTTTTATTTATCAAACACTGTCGAAGGAGCACAATGGATTCCCCGACTCTGGCTCAGTGTAAAAATGTCACTGGAGTCGAGGCTGGAAAAATATTTAGTTAAAATGTTGAAGACTATAACCTAAATAGACTACTTATTTTTTTTTACTAGCTATTTTTCAAACCACAATTATATTATATTGCTACTACAATTATATTGCTGACCTTAGTTATATTTATGCCAACGTTTCCAAAACTTCTTTCATTTGTCATTTTTTAATTAGTACATTACTAGAGAGAAGATCAGTGTTCAGAACTGGAATACGACCTCTGCTAGATTTCCATGAAGTTCTGAAAAGACCCAGAATTAAAAACCCTGGTTATGGCCCATTGTTCCTTTTAGCTGATTCCTCCAAAACTTTTGTTTTCCAATGTATGTAGTGGATCCAGAAAATGTCTTTGGTGGAAAAAAATAAATAAATACAAAAAAACCTTTATGAAGCGCTATATAATAACTTAGTAAAGAAAAAAAAATTGATTTACATGAAATCCAAACCGTGGTAAACGATGTCTGACAAGAAAATACTGCTAAGAAACTTGAGAAAATTGTCAGGTATCGAGGGAAATTTGAAACTGAACATTTTAGGATTTGATTTTGCCATACAATTTTTTAAAACATAAATGCACCATATAAAAACCTCCTATTTATCGAAGGATTCGGATTGTCTCCTTCATTGTCGTCATGGTCCGCTATCCCCAAGAAATGTTTCCATCCTCCATTGTTCTTCGGTTCTCAAGATAAAAGTTGGCAGGGTCTATTAGGTAATGTTTATGAATTAAATCTATTTTTTTTATTTATTTATTTTATACCAGATCAGCCTGGTATGCCGAGCCTTACATGGTTGATATAACCGTTACACTACATTTTTTTTTAAAGTTGATTATGATTATAACTTTGTTTTATAAACAACACGCTAGTTAAAATCATTAATTTATTTCATATTTTAAATGTAACAAACAAAATTGGAGGATTAAAATTAATTCCAATAAATCCCAACAAATCACATTTACCCCTCTTCGTAAACCAATGACCTCTCGTCCAACAGTATCCTTTAATAATACCCCACTTATTTCTGTCGAACAGATCCGTTACTTAGGAGTACATCTCGACAAACGACTAACATGGAATCCTCATACAAGACTGAAAAGACAGGAAACTGCTCGTCGATTTCGACTATTACAATATTTTTTATTACAATTTTACTAGACAAACGGTCTAAATTGCCAATCCATTACAAAAGACTGATCTACATGACTATAAGGCCTATCTGGACATACGGAGTTGAGCTATGGGGCTTCACTAAACCATCAAATTCCTCCCGAAATCAATCCTTACAGTCCAAAATTCTTCGTAAAATCCTTAACGCTCCTTACTTTGTCACAAATCACTTCATCCACCATGATCTCAATGTCCCATATGTTGCCGATTTGGCCAAAACCAGATACCATTCCTTCCATGGAAAACTTGCCAACCACCCAAATCCACTTGTTTCTAGCCTGGCTTCTCCTTCATTACCTAATAATCCTCCTAAGCGTCTGAAAAGAAGATGGCCTCGGGACCTTCTCTTCTAGAAATGTTATTGGAGTTCTATCAATGGGTAGATTTGTATCATGTCACATGTTTGTATCATGTCACTATCTCATCTACAGTAAATTTACTTGTTGTATATATGTTATACAGTTGTAAATAATAATAAATAAATGATTACAAAAAAAAAGTAACAAACATTAAAAAAAAATTAACAAAAGGTACATCAGTTTGTTGCAACATCAGTGATAGACTGAACATTTTTTCTTGAAGTAGTTCGTCCTTGGTTAGTTTTAATTTATAAAGCTTAAAAGTTTGGGGGGGAGGGTGCTATGGATCGCCCAGAGGGACGCCATAGTGATGAGAAAACATCCTGGTTAGTAGAGATGTTAATATACAACTTTCAAGTCCATTGACCTCTGATCTAGCAGTATTTATATCACCTAGTATTAGTAAATTTAAAACTTTTGATTAAAAGTTAAAATTTTACTTCAAATAAATTTTATTAATGATAAAATTTCTTTTATCTAATTTTTATAAACAGAGGATTGATTGAATCCGTTGCGGAAAACGATTCTATATATTTTAAGGAACAAAAAAAGAAATAAATACAATTCATTGCCGTACTTTATAGCCGGGACGGGATTTTACGAGGTCACATTTTATCTGGATGAATCGATAGGAGTCCAGGTCTCCTATAATGGGCCATCCAGATGTTCGTCACTTCTATCTATGCTCTCATATCTGGGAAATGTTTGATAATTTACTATTTCATGACTCAAAATTTTGTACATGTAGAAATTGTATATAATGAAAATGTATATGATTTTTAACACTTATAATGTCATAACAATTTTAACAGAGAAATTAAAAGAATTTTGGTGATATATGGGCGAAAATATCAAGTCACAGTTTTGAAAGCGTACATTAAATACACCTCTCTCTTTTAAAGCTTAAAGTGGATGGACAAAAAATATGAAATACTTATAATAGTAATATTTATGTGTATGTGTTGTTATGTATCTCTATTTGAGTGTATCTGTACGTTCAAATATATTTGTTTACTTGCTTATTTTGTTATTGTAATATAGACTAAATCCCATCAAGATTTTTAAAATTTTAACAAAACATAGGCGTTGATCCAAAATCAACGTTTGTAAACAGGAGCACAGAAAATACGTGGGTGAATTCACTGATAATTTAATTAATATAACCAGTGAGATGCAATAATAATTACAGATAGACTTTATAATAAAAGTGACTAATGCAATGGTATTACTTCGAGGTGGGTAGTGTTTTAAATTAATCTCACGCAACATCCTCATATTGTTAATTTTACATTGCGAGCGTGTATAGCGCTGCTGATAGTCATGCTTAGTCATCCAAAATTTACTAAAAGAGACATCAATGTGTTAATTTTCTTATAAAGAGAGAGAAAGAGGTCATTGGTTTTGTGAAAACGGGAAAACTGCGTATATAATTTTGATGTATTAATGAAGAACTTAATTATCAATGATAATCATTTTACGATGAAAGGAATATGGTCCGGGTGTGGTCAAAAAAACTCAAATAGTAGAAATATACTATTTTAATGAGCCAACGTTTCGCCCCACGTTGCAGGGCTTC
>NW_027108122.1:1025337-1080562 GCF_000696795.3 Halyomorpha halys | reverse complement strand
ATATTTCTACTATTTGAGTTTTTTTGACCACACCCGGACCATATTCCTTTCATCTTTACACACGGTCAATCAACAATCTTCTAATAATCATTTTACGCAATTAATATAATTCATCTTCATCACATTCATGAAAAAATGTGAAAACATCTTACTTCGAGAATATACATTTACTATAACTCAATAATATAGCACATCTTATTACACCTGTCTTGTAACTGACTAAAATTTTATTAGTTTATTGCTTTAGCTTAAAGTTTAATCGTAAATTAAAAATCTGTTTTTTAACTATAATTTCATTTTTTATATTAGTTAACTGCTAATTAGATTGGAAAACTATAAAAATAAACAAAATGAGATGTAAATCCACAGAAAACAAAAGTTCAAGAATTTTGATTTGTTTGCACATGTTTTTGTAAGTGACTAAAACGAATTTAAGGTATAACATATCAATTTTTCTAGAAATATTAATAAAAAGAAAATCCAAACATCAATTCGAAATTCATATTCAACTTCTTGAAAATCATATAGTTTATCAATCTTCACGACTCTAAAACTTTCGAAATATCTAGTTCTGAATTGTCTAGACCATTTTCATGTCAATTTTTTATATTCACTAAATAAAAATAAGAGAGGTTGTGTTTGTATTGTGAAATTGTTTGTCAGCGCCCCCCCCCCCAAAAAAAACATAAATAAACAAATTTCCCCAAAATATTCAACGGAAATCCCTTTTTATTCCTAATTCGATTGAACCACATCGGGTTGAACCCCTTAAATGATGCCCGGGACGAAAAATATTTGGAATATAAACGTAGGGAATTATCTAAAGGATCTTGTTTAATAGAGTATAGAATGCTTTTTACGTTTTTTTATGCATGGCTTTCATGTTATATGCAAAAATTAAAAAAACAAAAATATATTAATTTTTTGAGATTTTTTTACTTCCAGAGAAAAATTGAGGGCTAATTACGTTACAAGGGCATCAGTCAGATTATTTTAAGAAACGCTTTTTAAGCTGAAAATTCATTCTGGTTAATTTAGCTGCTAGAACCATTTTAGAGAGGGACACCTTTAATTAATCCTGTAACATATACTATAGAGTATTGGGCACAAAATAGATAGAACAAACTTGTGTTTTCGTTTTCAAACAGTTTTTTTCTTATGGTCCTCCTGAGCAACAATTTTATTCAATTTTATCACAAATTCTTTATTAATTAATATCGGTGATTAGGATATTAATTTCTTAATCTGCCAGTCGCAATTTATCTGATTGAAAAATCTCTAATTTTTCATGGTTAATTACCTCAGGCCCAGTTGGCAGAGGAGACCTTTGCTTCCTGTGGAGTACTAAAATAGTTCCAACTATCGCACTCCTGATTGCATGATTCCTGTTTTATCTCTAAACTTGTTTGTAGTTGTAATAATATCATTGCTACAGCTGCTTTATATTTTACTATATCTTTGATTTATTTTATACTCATTTGAATTTCTAATATCTTTCGATCTAGTACCGTTACAATTGTAGATAGCTTTTTCCGATCCTGTAGTGTTAATTAATAAATTTGCCCCAGTTTAATAATAAGCAAATCTAAAGTTTCTTTAAACTGTTCATCTGGTCTAAATTAGTTTTAACTTGTCAAATTTCAAAGCTTTGCTGTTTAAAATGAAATTGGAAAGAGGGGAATTATGTAAAGTAACTATCCAAAAGCCCAAGAGTAGATAAAAACAAGTATTCTACCCCAATTTTTTCTAACTTTAATGTAAAACATTTACATAGAAAATTTCGGCAGTTCCATAAATTATATAAATTTCATTTTTGAGTTATTTTAGGTAAGAAGCATTGTGCTTTATTTTCTGTTGGAAAATGGTTCGATTTTAAACTAGGCTATACAACAGGTATAGTAAATATTCTTAAAAAGTTTGTATTGAATTATTTAAGGTGCACGGTACTGGAATTTTAGTTTTTTTTCTTTTATTCAAGGAAAACTTAAAATGTTTCCTCTTCTTTAATCAGTGTTCTACATCTTTAAAACTATCCAACACACAGAAAATTTCATGCTGAAAAAATATTTGATCTAAAAAAATAAGAATAAGTAATAAATTGTGGCCTAGAAACTTAAATATTCGCTAATTTTTCTCTCGTTGATTATCCCTAAAACTGCCTATAAAAAAAAAATACTGAATAACACATGTTTAAAGCAGAGTAAATTTGTTAGACTATGGGCCCTTGTAAGTAGGGTCCTCCCGAAATTCAGTTATCCAAAATGAAAAATTATTTTCTAAAAAATGAAATAAAATTTTTTTGGGAACTTAGTTCAGAAAATATCGTGGAAACGACTAAACCTACAAAAGTATAAATTAAAAACTAGCTTCAATTTAAGTTCCTCTTGGCACTCAAATATACATTTTGTTACGTACGGCTGATAGTTTCTGAGGTTCAGTTGTTCAATGACAAAAATTTTTTTTTTTAATTACTAAAAATCATCACTTTGTGAATTTATTTTGGTGAACTTCTGCTTCTATGAACTTGTAAATGATAAAATAGTGGATAATGCATTTACCTTGCTTAATTTAAGTATTCCTAGACATCTTTAAGTCTAACTAACATTTCCTGAGATACAGTTATCAATGACCAAAATTATTTTCCAAATAATGAAAAATCATAATTTTTTAAATTTCGTTGTGGTAGATACTATGGAAAATGCTGCTGCTATGAAGATAAACATCATAAACTAATTTATAGTACATTCAACCAGCTTCAATTTGAGCTGAACGTTCGATATTTTGCAAAACAAATTTATAAAATATTAATTTCTTTATAAATCAAAAACAAAAAGGTGAATTTCGAGTTGTGATTTTAATTTTTTTTTCTGTAATAATTTAAAAAGTTTTACGCCAAATTTCATTTATCAAATCTTGTCCCGAAACATGATTTCGCCTCCAAAATTTCAGGCACATCATTAACATGGCATTTGTTTTTTCATATTACTATTACACCTAGTTTCTTATGATTCAAAAGACGAAGTCCAAAAATGAATTTCATTTTATTCCAACCATGATTGACAGTCATCAATTTCGATTCTCAATTCTCTGTAGTTTCCATTTATTAATCAAAATTCGTGGTGAAATAACTAAATTTCTTCCACTAGCTCTAGAACTAAACCGTTTGTTATCCGGTCCTACACAGAGCGTTCAGAATAATTTACATAAGCCTTAATAGTTGATGTTAGATCCCTTTAGTATCCTACTGGTTGCTTTTTAAATGACCTTCTCTGGAAGGCCAACTTTTAGAGGTCTCTAGAAGGATTCCGTTGAAACTTTTTGCTTCTACAGCCTTTATTTACCAATTAAATTGAGACTAAATTAGAAATTAATTGCTTGCTTACTGAAACCAGTTTTGGTGCCTCACCAATATACCCATCAGTTTGGAATACATAAACAATTGCATGCAGCTTTATAAATACTACACTACTTAATGTGAAATTCTTAGGTATACCTTGATTGCTGTGGTCTGTAAATTACTATAGCGAGATTAAGAGGGTGAGATAGCCTTTTAATCCCTCTCTTCCAACTTGATAGACAGAAAAAATGTTAATTTAGTAAAAGTAACTTTTAGGCAAATCATTTATTTAGAAGATAAAGGTTATATATTATTATTATTGGCGCGACAGACCGTAGTCCAAGGCCTCGCGCGATGTACTTAGTATAATTATATGCTCGAAAAAATCCCGGATAGGGCCGGGGCTCGAACTCGCAAGCTTTGGGTTGGCAGACAGGTGCGTTACCACGCTTCTACCGTCACCCCCTAAGGTTATTTATTATTACTAATAATAAACAACATAGATCATGTAGTTTTAAGCCGAGTTTTCATAAAATAGAGGAGTTTTATTAGACAGTTTTTTTTTAATCCTCCACATTGATTATCTTTCTGACAAATGCTTAAAAGCAGTAAATCTTTTAATAATTCTGAACAGCACTAAATGGAGAGCTGAAAGGAAAACTTCAATAATGTTTTATAGAGATTATGTGAGCTCGTTACTGGACTACCTCTTCCGCAGCACTAAAATTATTGGACCCAACACATATTATTGCTTAAACAAATAGCTAAGACAAAAAGCTGTTCTGGGGTCAGAATGTTCCATTATAGCAGGTGAAAACGCATTATTTCGAAAATGTTTAACGAAAAAGAACTTAAATTCATATCATCGATGATTTTTCAACAATCATACTTAAAAATCCCATCATAGCACATTCCTGATATCAATATATGTTACAAATTTAATCAGAACCTTAGACACGATAGTATCACAAAACAATATTTGTAAGAATTTCTGGATAGACAGAGGGCATTCCCTCATATACAACGATGGTTCCAAAAGTGAAAGTGGTGTTGGAGCCGCAGCAGTGCAACCAAGTGTTCCCTCAGAGAGCAATTCAATAACTGCAGAACTGACAGCAATTTATCTGGGGTCACGGAATGCCTATGGAACAAACAAAAATACATTTACCAAAACTGAACTGATCACTTTTGTTCATCTGGATACCAGGACACAAGGACATCTCGGGCAATTGTAAAGTTGAAGAAGTGGCATAAGCTGCTTTATTGATCCTGTCATCTGCCTGCTTAGATTGTTCCCACGAAAAATGCTTACTGTTAGGAACAAATAGATATTTGATAGACAGCGGATTACAATATTATCATTTGGAAATCTTACTAAGCGACAACAGCGCTCACATTTCCGGAATATTTAATTACATAAAGAAAACAAACATGTACGAATATGTTTAACAACTGTAACAAAAAAATGGATTTATGTATATATTCATACATATATAAATATTTGTATTTGTTGAAATGAATAAAGAGGGTTAGAAAAAAAAAATGAAAAATTAATTTAATTGATTTTTTTGTTGGATCAATTAATATAACTTACTGTCGTGGAATATTTTTTTAAATATTAATTTTTAATCTTAATGCCAGATCAGATGATATACTCTATTACATATATTAATGATATTTAGTAAATGATGGATTGAAGTTCAGTAATTATGCTTAGTCAAACACCTGTGGGATTTCCTTATTATAAAAAAAAAAGTTTTTTTTTAGTAATACCCTAAAAACATGGATATGGGTTATTCATGAATCGTATGAGGGTAGGTATTTAATGTATGTCATCTTACCACTTTAACTGATACTTGAGCAATTCGCTTTGCAATATTCATGTTATTGTTCCTGTCTTATTTTACAGCATTCGCTTCACTCATGCAAGACTGCTGAGTCTGACCTTGTCGGCAAGATCAAGCTACCTTCCTCAAGACATTTGGCTATGTCTTCCTAAAAATAAATTGTATTTTCCTATATAGTATCGACTAATACCCTAGAAAAAAAATCTTACTGATGGCAGTTTTACTTAATATTTCTTCTCAACGTTTCAGCACAAACCATCCACAGCTAAAAAATATATAGGGACCCAAAACAAAAATTAATTCAACAATATAAAAATAATAACCGAGAAATTTACAGTTTTTGTTACATATGAAATAAAACAGCCATAAACCTATTTTATCCTACTCATGCTTCTTCGTTATTTATAATGTGATTGCAACACATAACAAAAAGGTAAACAAATTGAAATGATACATAATATATTTTTTTAAAGAAATAATTAATACTAATTGAAACAATAAATTAATTATCTTGGTCTGAATTTTTGTATAATGGTATTTAAATTTCTTCTCATAGTGCAATTCAATGCCTTATTGTTGTGGTAAGCAAAATTAATTCTCTTGTTATTAACTTCGACATCAATCTGATTCAGGATTGTATTATATTTATTAAATTTCATCTAGTGTAATTATAAATATTATTTATATAATGGAAGTATGACTGATGGCATGAAGATGAAATTATATAGAATTTTAAGATAGTCTAATTAATAATAAATGTTATTCAATAACTTTATTTTTGTGTTATGTATTGTAGTAGATGAATTCTGTGTCCTTTTAGACCGAAACGTTGTTAAATAATTGATAAATTTGTAGTGAAATACTTAAAACCCACCTTAATTTAAATTTATTAATTTCAAAAGATATATATGGATTACAGATCTATTATCATTTAAAATATAGGAAATTGTGTTGAAAACTGATTTTTACAATTATTATTATTTTACAATTAATTTTTAGTTTTCTATTGAAAACTGATTGTATTGGAAAGTAATTTTTTTAAAGGGCAAATGAGAGATCGATGAACGATTATTGAGCCAAAACGGTTTTGTAGTTTCTATAAGCTTTGCATATGGAAAAGTTTCATTCAAGTTTGTTGATCCAATATCCAATATATTGTAAAGTCAGGTAATAGAGAATTCCATCGACATATTGGACTTATTATGTTATATTTTGGTTCAAGGACTTCGCCACTGACTGGATAGTGACGTCCTTACCTTTTAGTCATCGGAATCCAAGTTCATGAAGGCCGGGTGACATTTAATGGAGTATAGGTCGTTCTAGATTTACTTGAGGTATTAACTTATGTCCAAGTTAAAAATTTTATAAATTTTTGATGAGCGTGCTTATGATTTTGTTCTATTAGAAAGAGATAGTCAAAGGTCCAGACATGAAGAAAAAAATAGTTTTAAACTATTTATTGGTTGCCGACATTTCTACCAACAATGCAGACCTTCAAATTTCATATGAATTTTTCTGTATTAGTTTTTCTTTTAATCAAACAAGGGATCTGTAAATGTAGCAAAGAAATATTTTAAAACATTATAAACCAATAAAGGAGTGAATGGTTTGCGTACGATATAGATTACAAAAACAGATTATATTACAAAAACTGTTGAAGCCCCTTCGAATCAACTAAATCCATAAAATTGTTAGTATGTTACTTGCACATTTATCAAAAAATACGCACTAAGCTAAGATATTCAAATTTAACTTTGGATTAATATCGCTCACTATTCTACACCATCAAATTAGGAAGCAACAATATAAATTTTATGTAATTGTTTGATATCAACATTTTAAAGTACGTAGCTGATAAGGATCGTGGGATATGCTGCCTAAGAAGAATTAAGGGAAATAAATTTGCTCATTAATTATATTGATACAATGATTATAAGAATTGGAAGGTTCGGAAAGCACAATATGAGAATTGTTCGGATAAATAAAAATTATTATGTTCAAGGGTGGGAAAAACTTCTTGGCGTTGACCCATATAGATCTTTTGTTGAAGGAACTCTCTTCGAAAATTTAGAAATCGCATTAAGTGTGGGATTCGCTCTGGTTATATCTTCAGGGTCAAGTATTGCCTAATTTAAGTCCTTCAATTCCCTGGGATTAAAGGACCTCAGGCATTTCAAGATGTGGACCCTTTGGAATAAAGATAGGACCCTCTTAAATGTTCTCTGAAACACTTCGGATAATAAACAACACACTTGTTGAAATAGTTTATTTATTCAATATTTGAAAACGAACACTAAAAAGAAAAATTAAACAGTTACAAATGGTACTTTTCTTGTTGTTTTTTTATTGGCAAAATCATGAATTACTAAAAAAGTTCTTTCAAGTACATCAGTGATAAACTGCTCAATCTTTCTTAAAGTAACTGTAGTTCTCTATTCATTCTGGATTAATTTTAATTTATTGATCACAAAATTACAAACTCATTTTCTGCTATCTATTGTGCATGATTTCACTAATCTTTGAAAGTTAACCCCATTGCGAAGGAAGTGACGCATATAAGATAATTAGGTTATATCAAAGGTTTCAAACAATGAATCAATGCTGTGACAAATCTGGAATATTTCTGGAACTGCTCTGATGACAGACTTGAAATTTTTTGTAGGTTGGGTCATGTTGATGACATTCGGTGAGAAGACAACTAAGATAACAACTCTATTGCCATTTAATCTTGTATGTCAACAAACAGTTTAAAAAAGATAATTTAGGAACAGAATGAAATTTACATGTTTTCTGATATTATCTTCAAAGTCAGCTATATTACATACGAATTAATGTATATACTCTCGTTTACAGACATTTAGAGTTTGGACTCTTCCTCCAAAAAATACAATCCTTAAAGGCTAGAAACGTATTAGGTGTTCGTACAACATACGAGGGTGATCTGAAAAGTTTCCGGCAGCACTCGTAAATAAAAACAAGCGAATTTTGTTGTTCATCTGTTGAAGTTACCCACCAAAGTTACAGCCATTGGACGGGCAGTGTTTATGTAACAGTCGTATGAGTGAGTTGATGTGAGTGTTTTTGTGAAAATGGACATAATCAAGTATTGAGCTGTCACTAAATATTTGTTTTTGAAAGCCAATACCTCTACGCAAATCAAAGATGAGTTGAATTCCTTGTATGGGGACTCTGCACCATCATTTACCGCAGTGAAATTTTGGGCAGCTGAATTTATACGTGGCCGTTAGCTGTTTAAAGCTGTCCGCACGTTGGGTGGGGCGTTTGCTCACGTTAGACCAAAAATGTGTTCAAATGAACATTTCCAACACTCTATTGGCGCAGTTTAGGCGCAATAAATCCGAGTTTGGGCGCCGATTAATTACTGCAGGAGAAACTTGGATACATTATTATACGCCCGAACCAAAAATACAGTCCAAACAGTGGACTGCAAAAAGGGAACCGGCTCCAAAAAAAGCAAAAACTGTTTTCTCGGATGGGAAAGTGATGGCGACTGTTTTTTGGGATAGTCATGGAGTTATTTTAATCGACTATCTTCAAAAAGGAAAAACCATTACAGGAGCATACTGTACAAGCTGAAGGCAGAACTTGCGGAAAAACGCCCACATTTTCAGAAAAAGGTAATCCTGCTTTACCAAGACAACCCACTCCATGAATTACGGTTGGACAAAATTATATTTCCTCTCAGCTTGTTCACTTTTTGGGCAACGTTGGTCTATCATGTTAAACTAGCAGTTTAACAAAGTAACAGTTGCAACATGATATATGGTGCTGACTAGCATAATAGAAGTTAAGTTAGCAGCTGAAGGGGCCGTTTATAGCCTAGCTAAAGCACCAACTTCAACTGGCTCCTAGCTGCAGCGGCGCAAGTTCGAATCCGGCCTGGAGGGTCGATTTTTATTTCACGGCGTTCTCGGAGTGGCGGTCTAACGAAATTAAAACTTGACTCACCCCCATATTTAGAATTGGGTGGTACCCTGAAGATAACCCTCGTTCCTCTCTCTTCCCCTCCCCACATATCATAAATGGAACCAGGAAGGGGGTCAAAAAAAGTTAGCAACTAAACGTAATAATAAATTATGCAACCAGACTATCTTCAAATTATGTTCTTACTGTTCGGAACAACATTATCATTGTTTATTTTATACTTAAATGAGAAAACTTTAATGTGTTTTAACTATTCAAGGTTCTGGATCCATTTAGATTATCTAAAGCGGTCATCTTCATGGTCGGAGGGGCATGACCGGTAGGAACTATAGTGAGCATTGGTCTGTTTCCGATCTGATCCCACGGTGTCCCAAGAGGTTTCATGGCTTATTCTGAAATGTTTTTTTAATTATAGGCGGAGATATTTATTTTACAGTTGGCACTCCTCCATGTAATCTTTTTAACTACCGGAACCTCTTCAAAGGATTCACGTTTTTAGACAGTCGTGTGTTTTATAGTTTCTCCTATTGCTGTCACATTCAACCATTGTGTCGAAACATTTTCCAGTTTATTTATATGACTTAGGCTGAGTTATAATCGGGCCAAATTTAGTAGAGGAAGATGTCTTTAACAATAATAAGAAATAAATGAGATGGTGGGGGAGGGGGTGCGGTTTGAAAAAATACACAAATAAACAAAAACATTATTTGTTTATTAACGTTTCGACCTGAATTTCAGGCCTTCATGAGAGTTGGTTCGATAGAGGTTCTTTCTGAAGTGATAACAAATATAGTAGTGGAAGATGTCTTTAACAATAAGAAATATATTTGTGAAAGATTTCTTTACAATTATAACAAATATAATTGAAGATATCTTTAAAAATAAGAACAATTATAGGAGAGGTAGATGTTTTTACACTATAATATATAGTTATGTAATAAAATTATTGCTTTCATAAATCAATTCAAATATGTGCATATGGACTAAATGTTTTGCAATTACAGAAAATAATACTAAAAATAGATTTATAAATTCTTTAATGGCAAGATGATGCTTTAGTCTTTACATCAATCCATCTTTTTGGAGTAATTAATCATTCATAACTTCTTTAGATTCATTGAACGATTCAAGTAAATCGAATTAAGTTCACTTCGCTGAATCTATACTTTTTGTCTTTTGTCATAATAATCATGGAAACACGAAAAAATAGTAATAGCAGTTTTTTACTTATCTTATAAATTGAATTATGGTATGAGGAAGTATTGCCATCGCAAATAATAAAGGAGTTGCCGTTTTGAAGCGAGCAAGAATTAATTTCATCTCCAAGTGGGGTGGTAACTGAACGTCATAACGCGTCCAATTCACCAGATATTTTCTCTGATTTGTATTGAAATAAATTAAACATTATGAGTTAATTTACTGCATAAAAGTATTTTATATATTTGGTTTTCTAAAAAGATTTCTGATTGTACTAAATTTTTTTAAATTATCTTCCAAAACTAGTTGACTTAATCTTGATAAATTTTAGGAGGAGTAAATGTACTAAGCATTCTTGGTTCTATTATAAGAAAAGCTCTCCCAGAGCGCTGCCTGGTCCACGGTATTAATAAATAAACTGATTCTGAGAGCACCTAAGGAAAATAGGGACTGCATTTCTTTCTTGTTATTTTCGGTGTTGATGTCCTCCTTTTATGAATGTCCCTCATTGGTCCTGAAATAGCTGGAATACTTGTTTACATTTCTAATGGATTTTTTTCTAACCAAAGAAGCTTTGAAGTAAAGAGAAATCTATTAGGAGTTTTAGATTTGAAAATAACATCCCAATCGCAAAGACCCAAATACTATTTAAGTTAAAAAAAGATTTTTTTTATTTTTTATTTGAATCATAATGAATACAAACATTGTAAATTGAACATTTTTTTTTTCAATTTATGTATGTAAGAATCACTTGCAAAGTATTTTAATAAACCCAAGTAAAATATCACCAAAAACAAAAAAAAGAATAGAATCTGTTTGTATTTTAATTTAAATTTTAAATGATAAGCTTTTAACATAACTTGCTCCATCTCAAATTATTATATAGGACGAAAACTCATAGAGGTTGTTTTAATAAAAAATATATGTTAATGGTATAAAGTAGTTTAAATTAAAAATGAATGGTCCATACGTACTCAATTTAATATGCTTTGCAAAATGTAATTTTTGTTTATTTATTTATTTCATACCAGATCGGCCTGGTAGGCCTTACATGGTTGATATAACTGTTATATTATATATATATTTTTTAGGAGTTCATTATGGAGGGGTATAGTCTCGTACAAAAGACACCCCTAACTATATACAACGTTATTATTAAAAGAAAATAAATAGATAAGAATAATGCTTCTTAATAAAAGAGGAAAGTAAAATTAATAACAAAAAAAATGATATTATTACACTTAAATAAAACAAACAATTGCCTTCAAATAGTAAAAAGAAACAAGTTAATTTGAAAAACGGACGAGAAAAGAAAATAGAAAAAAAAAATAATAATGAATAAATAAAATGAGTAATAATAAGTAAATAGAGGCAGTGTGACTATGAATTAATTTTATATTTATTAAAAATTTATAAAAGAATGTCCTGCAGCAGTCTGGGCTTCAGTCTTCGGGTTGAGGTTGGGTTTCCCAGTTTGTAGGTCATTACTCCTTTAACTGTCGGCAACTGGGAGTGGAACTTCATGAACCGTTTTTTTTTTATGTAATCCTCTATCGACTCCATATGTAATTCGCGATGCAATTGTTAATCAAATCAAACTTATTGTCCGAACAATTATAAATCAATTTATTTTAGCAAATATCATGAAAACTACTATTCCTACGAAGGTAAAGATCATATACTTCTTTATAGTCCATTAAACTAGCTTTAATTTGAGTGCTAATAGACATCTGTACGTCAAATTGTTCCTGAGATATAGATTTCTCAAAATAAATTAACTAATTACTAATCTTTCAGTAGATTTTTAAGAAATGTTGCTTTTTAATAAGCTATATCTCGAGAACTATTGAACATAAATAGCTCTTTTATGGCTCATATTTCAGAAAATTTACTCTTCTTTAAATAATATTCTCTTAGATTTTCTAGTGTTGTTGGTAGTTTTTAAGATATAGGGCTTCGAATGAAAAATTAGTGTTTTTTAAGGTTTTGAAAGAGCCGCCATTTTTTATTTCCCCTACCAATACTTGGCAGACTCATCAATTATGACTAGTAATTATACCTAGTTTTCATTAAAGTAATAAAAAATTTGGGTGAGATAACTGCCTTTTTTTCTTCCCGGGTCTTGTACTATATTTAGTTGATCTGTAATTATGAATATATTTAATTAAATATTTTACTTTCTTCCTTTAATCATTTTCTTCTGTTAGTTAGTGCATACTTAATTACATTAGTTACTTAATTATATAAATATTTTATGTCTCTCAGTTTTACTCATCCTTGATATTGTATGAACATAAATGGGTTGTGAAAACAATGTCCTTCCTTGGGCCAACATCTATGATATAGATGTGTTGGTATACATTTTAATCTTGGCATAAATTATTCCCTGTTACTCAGTTACTCAGTTGCAGATGTAATCAGCGAATTAACTTGGCTCACTAACCTGGCAGGGAATGAGCAGACCTCATCAACTCATTGTGAAATACGAGTATTGCCAAGTTTAAGGTTACGGGACTAATGTTTATCTTAATGTTGTTCTCGAGAGTTAAACGACTTGTAGAAGTGGAATCTGAATCACAGTCCAGGAACCAAGGGAATAGGAGGGGCGAAGGGTGTACTACTCCAGGGGAATTTCGAATGAAATTTTATTAGGTTAAGTAAAAAATATTCTGATCCGCTGTTTGATGGTTTTGACCTCAATTCAGTCAGTAAAATTAATTATAAATAAGTAACTGAAATGTTATTATATGGTTATTTGACTTAGAAGCCTGTTGGGGGGTAGGGAAGGAGAGGGAGAAAGAAAGGACGGACGAAACAATTATGTTGTCTCTCCGGTAAAAATCTTAATTCTTTCTTTATCATCACATCCACTGTTTTTTTTTAAATAAATTATCTCTCCTTTGTCTCATTAAAATCTCAGGAAGTTAAATATTCCGGACCACTACTGGGCCTGAGCCTCGCAATTCTGAAGAGACCATGAAGGTTTCCATGCCAAACTACATTACATAGCCTTGCAAAGGATATAGATCCCCTATGACCCACATGACACATTTATTTAGAGATAAAAATGCAGTTTTGTAGTTATAATAATTATTATTATTGTATTTTACATTATGATCGTTGTTAAAATGATTATTAGTTATTCAGTACAGGACCTCGATAAAACAAGGAAACGGATTATTATTATCTATAAAGAAATATATACACGATGTATAATACAAATAGCTAGAGTGAAAGGTATAGGGTATAGAAATGTAAAATGTTTGTAGATGGCCTAGCTTTTTCTGCATTTACTTGGACAGGTTAGTTCCAGTTAATAATATTTTATTATTAATTGGAGAAGTTTGTCGGGGGGTGCAGTCAGAAAAGAACAACATAAATAAACAAAACCATATTTATTTATTTTATGCCGACGTTTCGACCTGAGTTTCAGGTCTTCATCAGGGGTTATGGCGTAGAAGGTAGTCCTAAATCTGAACTTTGCTGACCGCACCCCCCGACAAACTTCTCCAATCATTAATCTACGGTCAACTATCTACACCTCATAATATTTTATTGTATTATTTTGAGCTCGATTAAAAAATATGAAATAAAATTCCATAGTGTATTTTTTTTATTTGAAATCGGAATATTCTAATTAAAATATTAAGGAGGTAACTTTAAGAAAATTAAGTTTTTATAATGAAAACTTATTTCTTTTGTGAGAACTTGTTAACTTCAATCATTTCAAATTTTGTTTATATCAAATTTAGAATAAAGATTATAATGTAATAAAATCAACATCAATTTCGAGAAGATCTATAATCAAATACTCTCATTGTTTTAAAGAAACTCTAAGTTAGTGTTATAGATAGATCTTTGTTTGAATCCTGAACATCAGGCAAAGTGCACTTAACGGACCTCTGAATTAAACAAAAAAATTTTTGGTAATTTTCCAGATTTTTTTTTATCATTTTAAAAATAACGTGTCGGAATCCCATTTAAGTTATTTAATATGCATTTATTGTTGACCGTGAATTCAATATAAGAAGATGGTCGGGATGTTCCATCAGTAATGATAAACACAAATAATTAAAACTTATTTTTTTATTTGTGCCGACGTTTCGGCCTGAATATCAGGCCTTCATCATTCTCAAAACAAAAAGCTAGATAACAACCATTATTTATATATAAAGTTATTTAAATTGAAATTCAGCAACCTTTAGCAATTTGGTAAGACATTCAGAAGATCATGAAAAACTAATATTAATTCACATATATGGTATTATTATAATTTAGAAGAATGAAGAACTATTTTTCTTCTTGTATTCATTCAGTGTTAAATATTTTAACTTAAATTTTTAAAGAGAAGAAGTGCTTATCATTGCCGCTTTACCTACGGCTATCTCCCGGAAAAACAATCCACACCTCCATCACAATCCACATTTCCAAGTCTTAGCAGTAAGACATTGTGTCCAAAGCACTCGAGAAATAGCCAAGTTCGAAGTTTCTGGATCCCTTTCAAAAGGCATCTAGGTAACAATCAGAAAAATTTCGACATTAAAATAGTCTTAAAAACTACAGGAATTGTTAGATTAATTTTTTTTTCGTTCAAGTTTTAAATACGAGATAGCAATGGCAATCAGCAGTTTTTCACCCTTTAAATCAAAATAAATAAAAATATTTGCAATTTTACATCGTGGTATCGTAACATTGTTTTATAATGATGACAGCCATGGCAGATGTCCGAGATAGGAGACTAGATTTGGTTCTTATGGACAGCTATATTGATTGCCCTCCGTCCTCGCAGACTCCAAGCTGTCGCCCGTCCATCGACCAAGTTTAATCCAAGCCCTTCAGCTCCAACTCTCAAGGTTAGGCCTATAGCAGGATTGGGCAAAAATTATCTATAGTTAAAACTAATATCTAAAATTGTCATCGATACGATATTTATTTATTAATGATTTATTCATAAATAAGGGTTATATCCATGGAAATTTTAGATATTAGTTTGAACTAAAGCTACTGTTTGCCCATCTCAGGCCTGGTGTGCTGGTCGTGTCATTTTGATTCAGATACTTGTGTATGGATTATATTACCTATTTCTATTTAACAAAATACCTTCTAGCAAATAACACAGTGTCTATTCATCTTAATCTGTCATAATGCATGAAAAATTAATTTCGTTAATTGTTCATGGAGCAATCTGGAGTTCCCGAAGAAAGAAAATATGAATTTTGAAGGATAGAGGAGTAAAAAAATTTTTTACAGAAAGAAAAAAAGTTCTTGGAGGTATTAAAAAAATAATATAAAAAAAAAGCAGGTACCATTGCAACTCATGAAGGTTCTTATCCAATACTTGGCGAAGAAGACTTGACATAAAATATATTTTGTGCAAAGTAATACGTTTGGGATTTGTCATTTTTCATATTTCTTTAATTTTAAGATATTATAAATGTACAACCATTGTAGAAGTAATTGTTTAAAATATTTGCTTTCTTACGATTTTATTTTTTTACACATTCAATAAAAATATTATATTCTTTGTTACAATGTAAATAGATGTTATTAAGATTCATTTAAAATTTTCTTACTATGAACATTAATAATTAACACTATTTCCCCAATTATCACAAGCCCAATTTTTATTTCCAATAATTTTTTTCTGAAAGGGGTCGATCCATAATAAATTAAAAATATTATTATTGTTAATTCTTTTCCGTTTGAATTGCGTTCTTGTTCTTCTTCATAGGCCCATTTAGTTCCACTCCACTCAGCTTCCGTATCATCTGACTGCAATAACATAAAAACCATTTCTGATGTGCAACTTCTTCTCTAGTTTTGGGATAATGGTATTCAGGACGTAACTAAACAAAAAATTATAAAAGCTAATGATAAAAACTTAATGATTCATTAATGCGTTGAGGAAAACTATTATGCCTTCTGTATAATTTGAGACTGCCTGGTTCGGAAGGAGCACCTGAAGGGTTGGATAAACCTCTTACAGGAGCCCGGTCCCTCACGTTTGCCACTCGCTGGAAATCCAAAATGATTTTTAGGCATAATAAAGAAATAAATAAATGTAAGTGTTGAGAGAAACGCAAACATTGTGGACGTTGGTCTTGCGTCGTAGTTAACTTTTATTTAAAACTATTTTCATTTTAAAAATAAACGGAATAAAGATAGGCAAAATGAAAGAAAATGTTACTATCGGAAAAGGAAGTGACAGATGGTAAAAATTCATAGGTTACGGTGTTGGATAACCTACCAATGCAACTCAACGAAACTACAACTTTGTTCTAGTATTTTTATCAGATTCGTGTTTATTTAATTACCCAAACATATAATAGCATATATACTATAGTATATAATATAGTGCAATATCAAATATATACCGCTAAAATTAATTGGCATTATTTGAAACAAACGCCCTTCGATTTGTGCCAGAAAACCTACATTCGATGGTTCGGCCTCAAATTGAGGCAAACTTGTACCAATCAATCTAAATTCCACACGTTTTTGGAAGCGCTAATTTTTCATAATTTATTAAATGTGCACCTTTACAGATCCAAAGGTGCTATTCATTGCTTGTTCTCTTTCCTATTTCATGTTTTAAGCTACACTGAACCCACTGAATGGCGAGATTCCAAAGAAAATAGGACCATTTTAGTGACAGCTTTCCTTGGGTTTATAAAAGAGCAGAAAGAATGTTGCATCTCTTGTTTATGTTATACATATTTAAGGTTTAATATTTGTCGTAAAAGTCCAAAAACCTAACATTTTACAACTTCAAAGTATCGAATATGTTTTTTTAAATCTACTTTTGAATGAATGTTTTCGGGTTCTGGAAAATTTAATTTAAAAACTTTTTTTTATTTTTGTAAACAATACTTCAGTTTTTGACCATCCTTTGTTATAATACTCATATTCTCTAAAGGTATTAAAATTTGATATAATAAAAAAAAATATCTATCTAAATCTTTACAAAATTCTACTTAAAAATATAGAATTAAAAAAAGAAGAATTCATTTGCTTAAAAAACATGAGCCTATTGATTTAATTTCATCGAATCCTTTATAATCTATCTATATTACACTCTTAATAATTACTACACCTGAATTGATGACAATATTTTTCAGCCTCTGGCTACTTTCCTCAATATTTTTGGGAGTAACATGTAATAAAAACTACTCAAATGATGCATGCTTTTATTTCTCATCACAATATTATAATATTTTTGGTTAATTCATTTTATAAATACTAATATAAGAATGTGTGAAAATAAAATAATTTTGTATTGTCCTATAAATTAATTAGAATAAATTCAATTTACAGAGTTTTGAACCACAGCCTGTGGAAAAGAAAGAATTTGGTAAACTCTATGAAGGAGATTCCTACATTGTTCTACATGTAAGTACATTGTATTTTTCACAAATTTTATTTTCATTTATGAGTTATTTTGTTTTTTTTATATACTGATATACCTTTACTTTATAGACCAAAGAAGATAAATCAAAAAAAGGAACTTTTACCTGGGACATTTATTTCTGGCTTGGATCTAAAACATCACAGGTAATTATTATTTGTAATAATCAAGTTTTGATTATTCAGAAAATCTTTTATATCATTGAATTCATAATCCCTGGATTTAATAGTAATATTGAACATTTCTGAGCTTAAAATAATTTTGAGGATCATATCTATATTGAATGATGCCTATTAGGCCTAGGCCTTTTTTGTGTAAAGTTAAGTGATGATGTTATTGCCTAGTACTTATGTTGTATAAAGCATTTTCTCCAGTAGATCTCTTGAGCTTTTTCATATAATTTTTTATATTTTATAATTCCAACATCACAAAATAATTTTTATTCAGTAACCTTTTTATCAAATTTTAGGATGAGTCTGGAGCTGCAGCCATATTGTCTGTAGAACTTGATGATTCTCTCGGAGGAGGTCCAGTCCAGCACAGGGAGGTTCAAGAACATGAGTCTCAGCAGTTCCTGAGTCTCTTTAAGCCAGGTTCGTCATAAAAACAAAATGTATCTGTTATACATAGTTTGTAGCTTAATGTTTTTAATAATTAAGTGTTTAATATCTCTCATTTTAAAAAATTGATGTGTCCAACATTAAATCGTGTTAGGAATCATGGCAGACATTGGCGTGGGGATAACTTAGATAATTAAATATTACGCTGTTTCCCACCAATATTGTAAGGCCCAGGATCAATACTTTCTATCAATATCTGTCCCTGGGCTCTATAAAGACTGTTATAGAGCTTAATTATTAATTATTTATTTATTGAGAAAATGATATATTTAAGGATTTACCAATCATAGTCTGTTCTCATTCCATTACACCTGAAAATCTGTGAAAATCTTTCATCCTAGGCTTATCAAAATTCCCTCCTTCAAGTCAGTCAGATTTTCACTTTTTTCCCAGAGTCAGTACCTGAATTTCCCATATTATTTTCTCTCTTGACCAGATATACTCAAAAGTATATATATTTGTGTATTAAAAATATACATTTATATTTTAAATAATAAATCAAGTTACCTAACTATGACAGTTATCAATTTGAAAAATATTATTAACTTAGTATCGTTAAATTTCTAGAATTCAGGGTGAATTAAATTAAATCAAATGACCTCTAGGGTAATGGCAGAAGTTCATAATTTATAGGAGAAAAAGAAAGAAAAAATCAAGTAAACTTAAAACCTGTCTATATAAAATCTTTTGTTGTAGAAAACCAAGAATAGATAAGTAGAAACAACAATGGAGAGGTGATTGTATATTTAAAAATAAAAACCAATAAATTGTCAAGCAATGTTGAAAGAGGTAGCATCAACTGTGTTGTCTGGATCTCTCATTGTGATTAAACATTATTTCAGAAAAAATAAGTTTATACATTATAACCTTAATAGGCTAAATTGTTTGTCCTTTAAAAATAAACCTAAAATCTTTGGAAAGCAAATTAAAGCTATATCAGCTTATATTTTACATAAGGCCAATAGAAGGTTTTAGACCCATAGGCAGTAGCCTACTTTGCCTATTAAGTTAATTTGGCTCTGATTGTATGCTTGTAATATAAATTTGTATTTTTGTCAAGAGGATTATTTGGTAGTAAAATGAATAGTTTTAGTTTCAAAATATAGGTACTAGTGTTACCTGGATGTTAATATATACAAAGATAAATAATTATTAAAAAGTAATTAAAGGATATTTAGGGGATTAAAAATTTTACTTTCTGGATGATATTAGTTTTTTGTCTAATTTTTACTACTGTCAAAGGTGTTATTTTTAAACTATGACTTTTAAATTTATCTTATAATCACTCTCTTAGTAGATGTGTTGTTATTTAAATTAATAAAAACTAATTTGGGTACCATTAGATTTATCTTTCCCTCACCTGTTGTTAATTTACTACTAGAGTTAACTATTTAATTTAAAATATGTGATATTAATTTGACTACTCATAATTTTATTCATTTTGTCAGCTGGTGTCAGGTATGTTCCTGGAGGTGCAGCCTCTGGCTTTCATCATGTTGATATCAATGCACCAGGAGAGAAGAAACTTTATCAAGTTAAAGGAAAGAAGAATATACGAGTCAAACAGGTCTTTAAATAGAAAACAAAAAAAAATTACCTTGCATAATGCATAAAAACATAACAATTTTAAATGTAAAATATACTTTAGGTGGCTCTGGATATCAAATCTATGAATAAGGGAGACTGCTTCATCTTGGATACAGGACGTGAAATCTACGTTTATGTTGGGCCAAAATCAAAAGGAACAGAAAAGATCAAAGCAGCCAGTGCAGCCAATCAGATACGAGACCAAGATCATGCTGGAAGGGCACATGTTACAGTTATAGGTCAGAAAGATAAATTATTTTTCTCAGAAAAAAACAGTATTATTTAATCAATCTTATATATATATATAAGCATTTAAATACATATGCCTTCAAATTGATAGGTATATCCATAAAGATATATAGAGGGTGTTACAGGATTTAGCGTCCTAACTGAAAATATTTATTAAGAATCTTAAAAAAAAAAAATTCTCTATGAATGTAGTGTCTGTTAACACTTTGCTCAGGAGATATTCATTTCTAAAGATTTTTATTTTATAAACTATTTAGATCATAATAAATAAATCAATGTATGTTCTGAACACTTTATTAATGAAATGTAAACATTAAGGCAGGCTTGTGATCTTTCTTCTACATCAGGTGTGTTCGAATGGCACTTGTTATGTGTTATTGTTTCCCAAGTTTTAATTACCCTTTTTCATGAAGAATTAATATACTTGGCCGAACTTGCATAGCCTTTTTGTCACCCCAAACAAAAAGATCCAATGGCATAAGATCTGGAGAGTGTGACAATAACACATATTCAGTCCCATTCGAACACACCTGATGTAGAAGAAAGATGCCGAGCTTATTTTAATACTTAAGATAATCAATTTGAACAAAATTTAATGTCACTAATAAAGTAGTGAGAAGACATCTTAAATTTTTCATCATAACCTAAATAATTTATAACAGTGAAAATCAGAAATGAACATGTTTTAAAAAAAGTCTTGGCGGACATACCTTCAAGGGGATTTTTTTTCTTGTTTTGAGATCCTTACGTCATATTTTCAGCTAGTATCTAAGATGTTTTGTGCTCTTATTATAATTTTTTTTTTTTAAAAACACATTTATTGAAAAATATTATGGGGATTATTTTTATTTTAGTAAAAATTAATATTTATAATATTCTCTAAAAATTTGTAATATATTAGATTTATATTAAATCTAATTTATTATGAGAACCTTCAATGACGAGGTAATAGTACTTTTTAAATTAATAACTTCATTTAATTATAATTGACATCCTTTCGTTTTAATTTGACTTTTAATAAGTAATTTTAATTTATCACCATCTTATAGATAATTCAAGTTCACAAACTGAAGTCCAAAAGTTCTTTAGTGAATTGGGATCTGGATCTGCTAACCAGGTACCTAATGAATCTCCAACAGATGATGACCAAGATTTCGAAAGAAATTTGGACGTAAGCCTTTTTATTTATTTGAAAAGAAGCATATACATATTTCTGATGACTATGTGCCATTTTTCTTAAATTTTTCAGGCAACTGTTGCTCTTTACAAAGTTTCTGATGCTGGTGGCAAGCTAGTATCTGAAAAAATCTCTGAGAAGCCTTTGAAAAAATCAATGCTTAAATCTGAGGTTATTATTTTCTTATAGTCATGAAATGTTGTTTTTTAAAACATTATGAATCAGTTTTATTATAATTGTTGTTTTTTGTTTTGTTTTTCAGGATTGCTTTATTCTTGATACAGTAACATCAGGAATTTATGTGTGGGTTGGAAAAGGGTCAACTACTCAGGAAAAAGTTAAAGCACTGGAACAAGGTCAGAATTTTATTGCTTCAAATAAGTACCCATCTTGGACGAGGGTAAGGCACCAACACCATAACTTAAATTTTGTTTAATACCGCCTATTAACCATGGAAAACTTGATAGAATAAATTAAAATTAGTTCTTAATAGCATGTAGATGAGCCTAGGGAAAAATTATTGTTAGATATGCGAATTTTTTTATTTGTTCACTGGATAATGTCATCTGTTATTATTATTATTATTATTTTTGGTTGGAGTGGACCTAAAAGTGTTTTTCAAAAACATAATCATCAATGAAACCATGGTTTTTTAAAACCATAATTCTCATAACCATAATCTACTAGGCTACCTTACTTCCAAAAACTAGTTGCACATTAGTCTTGTACTTCTTTGGTTTTATATATGTTATGATTTTAATGTGAATTTTTGTTATTACTGTTTTTGTTTTTTTCAATGCTGCACTAAGTAGGAAATTATGGAAGTCTTTATTCTCTCACCCCATTTTACTCTTATAAAGAGTAACTTCATTACGAATTTCAATTCCGAGTGATCAGTTTTATTACATAAAATTCATAAAGTATTAGATCAGGATAAGCAATATTATAAAAATTTTATATCTAATGTAATTGTTCTTTGCTTCATTTGAGGATATTTCAAACAGAAGGTAATAAATATTGTCTAAATGATTTCATATTTTATAAATTTATTGTTATTTTTTTAAAAAATGAAATAAAATAACTTTTTTTAAAGATGAAATAATTTTAACTGATTGTTGACATTTATTTATCATCAGTTCAAAACTATCCTTTCATTGCAATCTCTTTTTATTTTAATCTAAATTAATTATAATCCAATGCAATAATTTAGTCCCTTATTTTCTCATTAGATTTTATAATGTATAAAATTAATCAGCACATACATACTTTAATAATTTTTAAATATTTGTGAATTAGTAAGCTTTTGTATCAGCAGTTTAGTGCAATAACAACCAAAGTAAAACTGTATCCATCATATTTAGTAAAGAGTGAGTTAAAAACTCATTGGAATGTAAGATGTTACTAATAGACATTGGTTTTGTAAGCACCATTGACCTAGTTACCTTAATTTTTGCACATAATGACATTAAATTGATATTTTTAATATAATACTGTAGTTATATATTGAGCCTAATATAAGTTACGGTCTAAGTCAGCTGACTGAGAAGATCAGCTGATCGAATAGTTGATGTACTAAACACAAATAAAGCCAGTATTTTACAGCAGTTCAAGGGTGTCAGATCTTATTCCTTCTTCTCTTTTTTAACATTTTGCTTTCACTGATACTTAAGTTATATAACTACAGTATTACGATATTTTCATAGTTGTATCAACACTTTTTAAATTTTTAATATCTGTGTTTGCTGTCTAGTGGTAGTTAAATCTAAAAACACATTTTGAATAAACAGAAATTAAATTTGGGCTTTTTTTCAGTCAGTTTTTTAAGCTTAATAATTAAGTATAGTTTTTTGCTGAGAAGTTTTTCGAATTGTATATTACACATGCAGTGAATCTAAGCTTCCTTTATTAGTCCCTCGCTAATTTTTACATTTGATCGTGGATGTTTTGGGGTTTCATTTCTCCATCTTCAGCTCCATAATACAAATAATTATTATTATAATTTTTTTTTATCTGTTATTCAGATATATAGTTATACTTAATTGATTAAAATTATTTTCATATATAACAGTTATAAATGCTTGTTATAGATTTATATATATACATCTATAACAAGGATTTATATATTTTTTCTCTATCCTGTCTCATCAGAGCCCACATTGACAATGTTTGTACGCTTAACTCCTTTTACACAGCAAATACAGATTAGTCTCACTATTCTTGTGACTCTTAATTCATGAATGAATTATACTGAAAATTCTCTTTGATAATTATATGTTGATGTTTTCACAACACACCTCTTCTTTAGTAATTAAAACCAGGATGATTATTAAAGCATTAGTTATTTGGGAAGTTCATCACCAGCTTGATACATATTATAGATTCAGCTTTCAGTACTAAATTAAATTTAAGATGTGTCAGTCTGGACAGAATAACGTCTGTTTCATGAAATTGTTCCCATTAATGTTCTTCATTAAATATTTGGTTTCGCTTAAACATGCCCTTCTTAGAAAGCTATGATTAAATAATCAACCTTGCTTGGTTATAAGTTTCTTCTAAACTTAAAAAAAAAAATATAATAATAAATATTTTAGTTTATTTCTATAAACAGCAATAAAATTACTAAACAGTTTATTTTGCTTCCAGTTGCAAAGGGTTGTCGAATTAGCTGAACCATCTGCTTTCAGGGAGTATTTCTCTGATTGGAGTAATGCTCAGCTAACCAGCGGAATTGGTAGAGGTAAGGAAAAATTAAAAATAGGAATATAGAATAAATAGTTGAGAATATTAAAATTACTCTCTCAAAATTAGTTATTGAGTCTTGTTTTCAAAATTACTATATTTTAGGATCATCTCCACCAAGGAAAGGAAGATCAATTAGGCAGTGTGGACTTGCAAAGGGATTCATGCCAGATGAAGGAAATGGTCAAAGTGAAATATGGCGAGTTGAAAAATTCAAACTCGCACCTGTCCCTCCAACCAAGTATGGAATCTTCTTCTCTGGGGATTCATATGTTGTAAAATATAGTTACGATACACCAACTGGGAGAAAGCATGTTATCTACTATTGGCAGGTACACTACTACATAACGGACAAACTATCTTTAGTATAGTCAGCTAACATTTTTCTCAATTTATCAGGAATCCATTAATGAAGATAGTAAGATAGCTGGACTTGTTGAGTTTCATAGCCAGCTTGTTCAGCTTAAACTTTTTTTTTCAATTTTCCTATTATAAATATTGCATTCACAGTCTGAACATTAACTTAGAGATCATGGTCGATATGACTTTACCTGGAGTTAATTGAAAAC
This sequence comes from Halyomorpha halys, assembly GCF_000696795.3. Taxonomy (NCBI): domain Eukaryota; kingdom Metazoa; phylum Arthropoda; class Insecta; order Hemiptera; family Pentatomidae; genus Halyomorpha; species Halyomorpha halys. The sequence goes on along the minus strand of NW_027108122.1, from coordinate 1,055,890 downwards.
TTTAATTAATAATTTTAATTATGATTAAATATGAATGTTTTGAAATATTATTTCAATGGCTTTATGTGATTTAAATTCTATAGAAAACTGTTGAATAATGGAATTTTTATGTTATATAACAATGTTTTATGTTTTATGTTATATAAAATAATTCTCAATCAGATAATTGATAATCTAAAAAATCAGTCCATCCATTTTACTGATTTTCTTACCCAACAACTTTTTAAAATGATTATTATATCATTGGTTGAATGGGTAAAGGTAAAAGTGATCAAGTGTTGACTAAAATAGCACTTGATGGCATTTATCACCAACCCAATTACATAGTGTTTCATGAGGAAATGTTTTTTATTAAGGAGGGAGAAATGTAGTGCAGTGCTACCAACCTCTTTATTTTATTTATTTAATACCAGATTGGCCTAGTGGACCTTACATGGTTTGTATAACAGTAACATTTTTTTTTAACACTTGATTATAGGGGGAGGGGTATAGTCACTTACAAAAGACACCCCTAATTATATACAACGTTATAATTTTTAAAAAAATAAGATAAAATAAATAGATAAAAATAATAAATTTGAATAAAAGAGAAAAGTAAAGCTAATAATAAAGTAACGAGATTCGTAGACCTAACAAAACAAACAATTGCCCTCTAATGGGTAAAAAAAAAAAAAGTTAATTTGAAAAAAGGGCGAAGCGAAAAACCTCTTCCCATTTTGGGTTGGTATTATATGTACATAGTTGTATAAGATTTTGTCATGTCATAAGTCTATTAGGAGATAAAACACTGTTGGTATTACAAAAAGTGATTTATATATTATATCAATACATTACTGACAATTTTTATAATAGTTTAAATTACATTTAACTATTTTAAATTACCCTCAGTTTAATTTACATATTACAGGGTAAAGACAGCACCAATGATGAAAAAGCAGTTGCTGCATTAGAAGCTGTGAGACTTGATAATGAAGTTGGGGGAAAGGCTATACAAGTTCGTGTAGAACAGGGAAATGAGCCATCGCACTTTCTAAAAATTTTCCATGGTAAATAAATTGATTATTAACATAATATTTAATAAATTGTTATTATTTTTGTATCCTACTTTCTTTTGAAGAGATTCCCCATAATAATTATATACAATCACAGATCAAAATGTTAAAGGAAAAATATAAAGAGATGGTTTTAAAGGAATGTTTGTTTTCATAGATATCAGTTGAAACAAGAAGTTCATAGTTTTTTATGGTTAAACAACATTATCCATTAAATTCATGTGGGTATTTGTATCAACAATATGCTCTATATTAATTTAATAATTTATAATTTATTAAATAATTTGATGCATTATTTATTCAAATGAAGAATGGTAGGAATTTTTTGCTTTCATGATTTTGTAATATGATTTGCCAATACCAAGCAAAGTTATTTTCACTTACCTAATATCACTGATTTGCTAAAATAGTAGCACATAAAATGTTTTGTTTTATTTTATATTTGAAATGGACTTGTTCCAAAGATATTACCGTATACAAAAGTTTTTTTCTATACTGTGGTCCCTCTATGCACTATCCTATAGCTAGTCGGGTTGTCAGAAATTAACCACAGTCTGAGATACAACTAATAGAATACATCAAAATTTGTTTGTCAGATGTGCCATTATACAAACAAAATCAAGTTTTTATTTATAAACAAAATGTTAGCAAATGAGGATCCCTTTATTTACTGTATTCCATATTCTAGGAATTTTAAACTATAAAGGCACATTTATTGAAAATAAATAAAGACTGGTTCTATAAATTTTAAATATCAAATATTTTCCTAATTGAATCTGCTAAAACATTCCAGTGTTAAATGTGGTTTTATTTAGTAAAGTGATTATATTGGTGTAAATATATAATGAATTGTTTCTGATTAATATATAAATATCTCAACATGTTTTCATCTTTTATTTTTCTAGGCAATATGATAGCCCTTCAGGGAGGAATTAAGAGTGGTTTTCGAAATGTCAATGATTCTGATTCTTATGACACTGATGGTGTTCGTTTATTCCAGGTATGACATATTTCTTTCATATGAGAATATATGTATATTTATTGTTCTGATTTTTAATTGAAACCCTTACTAACAAAAAAGCCATTTATTTATTAGCACTTAATAATTATTATTTGTGGAATAGAAATAAAGAATAAAATAATATGTATTATTCATTCAAATATGGCCCTAATGTATTAACCATTATTTGTGCCTAAGTAAAAAATCTTGTTTGATGTTATTTTATAGGTATCTGGAAGCTGTGAAGATGATATAAAAGTTATTCAGGTGCCTGAAGTTACTGCATCTCTGAATACTAATGATGTTTTCCTCCTAGAAATACCTTCAAAAGCTTATTTATGGGTGGGATCGGTACGTAAATATCTTAAAATAATTGCTTTAAATGAATAATATAAATTACAATTATTACAAATGATTCGGAGGTGTTCTAACTCTTCTTCTTATTGAAGGGTTGCAACCATGCTGAAGAAGCGATTGGACAGAAGGTGAAGACAAAGATGTGTGCTGATAAAGAGCTGATTGTGTTGAAGGAAGGAGAGGAGCCATCAGACTTTTGGGAAAAATTAGGAGGAAAAGGATTGTATACAACGGAACTTGAAGCACCAGCTACTCATTTACAAACTCGTCTCTTCCACTGTTATATGAATAGCTATGGGCGAATAAAGATTGAAGAAATCCCCAATTATACTCAGGAGGTGATCTAATGATTTATGTTTCCTTATCTTTCACATTACTATTAATGAGAAAATTATAAATGTATGAATGGGTTGGAGATGGCCAGATTTGATCAAAAGCCCTGGATTAGACTCTGTCTCCCTCTCCTATCCTATCTAATAGAATAGACTAATCACAGGGAGGCTGTTGTGGCCGAGTGTGTTAAGGTGCTGTCTTAGAAACCTTGAGTCTGCAGCAGTACTAGGTGGATTGAATTTTATTGTGTGCTGGCCCCATGGAATGAAAACTCGACTTTCCTGGTTAAAATATGTTTATTATCCATTGGATACCCTCTCCCCTCCTCATTTGTCAGAAATAGTCAGGTAGGAGGTAAACAAAAATAAAAAAAAAATAATAATAGATTGGGTCTGTTACATTTATGCCTTTTCTAAAGTAAATGGTTCAATTAGCCTACAGTAATTCAATTTGAAGTATAGAATTTTTCAATAATGAAAATGGTTAATTTTTTTTTAATTAAAGGGCTATGGCAAGAAACAGCCTAGAGGCCAGGCCACACTGCACAGGGGCCATGTTGGCCATCACATGGTGGTGGATTCACCAAGTTGAAACAATAGGAACTGTTTTAACATTTTCTTTCAACTGAAAAAGTAAATTCAGTTATGGTGATTCAGAAGTGGGAGTAGAGGAATTAGTGGGCCATAAAAGAGATGAAACCTAAAATATAAGATTAAATATAAATTATTTACAGTGTAAATAACTGTTTTCATGCTTCATTACAGGACATGAATATTGATGATGTTATGATCCTGGATGCAGGAGATGCAATATATGTTTGGATTGGAAATGATGCTTCTACAGAAGAAAAATCAAATGCTTATGAACTAGTTAAGGTAAGAATGATATAATGCACATATATAATTTTAGGAGAGAGAAACTATTTTCAATATATATATATATATATATATAAAAAAAAAAAAAATTGTGTAACTAGTGTAAAAAAATCTGGGTAATATTTTATTTCCATATAAGTCAACATATCAACGATTCGGGCAAGGTATGTTCTCCATCTTCAGAATTACACAGAAATTTAAGTATCGAATGACTATAATTTATTTATATATATAATTTCAAATAGTTCATACATTTTTAATTATTACAGTATAATTATACAATTTTCCTTGCAAAATGCCACATTTCCTTCTCGTTGGAAAACCACTTTAGTTCGATCTATAAATAAAATCCCAAATCCTTCTTCACTTAATAACTTCTGCCCTATTTCTCTCCTCGCTAACCTTTCTAAACCTTTAGAATGCCTTGTTCAAAACCAACTCTCAAACTTCCTAGAAGAACGTTCTCTCATCAATCCCCTCCAATCTAGCTTTCGACCTGGCTATTCAACACAATCCGCGGTCCTTAAAATAACCCACGACCTCCAAACTGCCATGGAACACCAAAAAACCTAACTATCCTAATCCTCCTTGATTTCTCCAAAGAATCAGACATGGTAGACCACAACATCCAACCTTTCCTTCTTAACAAACTACAAAATCTTCCTCTATCCAACAGTGCTTTGCGCTGGTTTCAATCCTTCCTTTCCGATTGCTCCCAGTACACAGTGGTTCCAGATAAACCATCAATGACTTGACCCCTTACCTGTGGTGTCCCTCAGGGTTCATCGCTTTCCCCCACACTTTTTGCCATCTACATCAATGACATTCCCCTCCTTATCCAATATTCTCAATACCATTTGTACACTGATGATTTCCAAATTTACCTTTCCTTCCCACCTTCTGACCTATTGGCTGCCATGGAGAAACTTCAAGAAGACTTGAATCGAATTAGTCATTGGGCACAAGAAAACTAGCTTAAGTTGAATGCAGAGAAGACTAAGTCTAATATCGTAATAGGATCAAATCATCCCCTGATAACTATTCCTCATAGTCCAACCTTATTCCTAAACAACAATCCAATACAATTCCATCCATACGTTAAAAACCTTGGTGTCACTATAGACCAAACTCTATCCTGGAAAAACCATGTCTCCGATATTTCCTGTCGTACCTTCTCCACCCTAAAGCGTTTAAATTATCGTCATCTACTTCCTTTTGAAACCCGTAGGCTCCTGGTTACTTCCTTAATATTCCCACTCTTTGATTATTGCTTTGTGGTTTATGGGGTATCTCTGGGAACCTCGAAGCAAAATTAAAACGGTTAATTAATTGCTTTGTACGATTCATCTTTGGGGTCCCCAGGGAAGCCTCTGTCACCCGATTTTATGAAGAATTGAAGTGGCTTTACCCCTTCTTCCATTGTTAATATTCTCTTGTTTCCTTCCTTTACCAAGTTATCAAATCCTGCCGTCCATCGTACTTCTCTGATATCCTTCAATTTAAAGCCTCAGTGCATTCCCGCTCACGGCCTTGAGACTTATATGTAACTGCCCATCGAACCGCAGCCTTTGGCAGATCTTTCCTCATCCCTATGGAATTATATTCCCTCCTTCATTCGCAGTTCTAATACCCTTCCAACCTTCAAATTCCATATCTTCGACCACCTTCTGTCCACCCAATTCCGAAAAAATAACTATTGAAAGTTTCAAACAAGGTATATATATTTTCTGTACTTAATGTTTCAGACTTTTGTTTATTCTTGTAAATATGTATATTAGCAGAAATTGTACCTTTCCATTTATTATTTTTAGTTTAATTATATTTGATTTTTATATTTTTTTTTTCTATTACTTACTATCAGAAGTGTTTGTCATCTTATGTTTTATGATATGACATATGGTTTTACTTTATTTGTTCTATTCTTATTTTATATATTCTATTAATTATTGTTGGTTTTTATCTTTTTAAATTCATTATTTTATTATATTTTATGACGTTTTATAATATCATTTTTAATTTGTACTTCACTCTAAGGCTCTAAAGCCTAATTTTGACGCCTGTATATTATTATAATCTCTGTGAGTAATATTTTAACATAATTTTTGCAGTTTGAAGTTCCACTAGGATTTCTTTCAACCTATTTATGGGTCAAGTACCCACTTTATAGAGACTGAATGTACATGAAGAGGTATTCTAAATTCCTAAGTCGATCAATGGCTAATATAACAAATTAAATTATTATCTAGGAGAGCAAACTCAAAGCCAGGCTCTGGAGTTACTAGTCCAGTTCCCACTTCCACTTTTCAACTAAAACTCCTCAAACATTATTTCATGTAAAAATATAGTGCGATAGTCATCATTTATATTCTAGCAAGGACAAGATACTGAACTGGCACATTTCATACTTGCTTAAAGAAACTTTTTAAGAGCAACTTTTCTTTCTCTGCATTGTTAAATTTAAGCCTTAAATGAGATAACCAATTATTGAAATTATTAATGACAAATTTCATTGATTTTTAGACATACCTGAAAAACAAAAAACGAACTGAAAATGCAGTGATCACAATAAAACAAGGAAAAGAACCTCAGCACTTCCTAAATTTCTTTGAAACTTGGGATGATGAGTACTGGACTGTAAGTTTATTGGATTTTATTTAAACATCTATGTATATATAAATCTTAATTCTGTATCTGGATAAAAAAAAAATGTCTAGAAGTTCGAAAATTAAGCAAATTCCATTAAGTAAGGATAAGAGATGCATGAACTGTTAAAAGTGCAACTGTCTTCCACAGGAGGGCAATTGCCTTTTTAATAATTAATGTATATCATATCCTGACTTTACTTGTGCAGTTCACTCAAATTTCAATTTTTTAAGAAGTTGGCTCTTTTTGTTCCAAGTTACAGAATTATAATAATGTGTCTTCCACTACTAATATGTTATGCCTGTCCTGTTTCAGAAACAACCTTCTTTGGATTCTTTAAGGATAAATGAAATACCAGATGCTATTTAAATTAAACAAAATACCATCTTGGAAGGAGATGCAAATTTTAATATCAAAATATTTTACAAATAAGTATATTTTTAATACCAAATGAAGGGAAAAAAAAAACATTCTATTGTATCATAAATACTTTTTAAAAACTAATAAATAGTTATTTATTTACAAAACCTACAACTGGGTAATCATTAAATAATTCTTTTAGAACACTAGGAAATAATGACATCACTTTAAAACATTCTCCCATCTTATCAGAATCCATGATCATGTGGTAACCAGACAAGATGTCATTTTTTTCTTTCTCATTCTTACAGTTCTTCAGAAGTACCTGTAAAAAATAAATAAATAACAAATCAAAAAATCAATTCACAAAACCTTATCAAATATTTGCATTAATATGAAAAAATATAAATTATATCCAAATAAGGTTGAAATTTTTTTGGCCTAATGATTTCTAATAATATTTATTCTATACCCCATCTAAATAAATAAAAACTTTGTAAATAATTACAGAATAGTTAATTATTCACTATATCAGTAAATAGCAAACAAATATCTGGCAAGTCAACTCGGACAAATTACTTAACCATTGAGTCCAATACATATAACGGTTAATGTAGCTTTGCTTATGTTGGCCTGATAAATATGATTTTTTTTTTACTTCCACTGAGCCACATATGAAATCTGTAGTAGGGGAACGTATTGTGATTATGAAAAATTTTGAATTCAAGTTTCTGACAGAACTAAACGTTTTGAGGTCCCTTGAGTCCAAACAACAAAGACAAGGCGTGTGTGCATTTTTCAGTTGGCAGGATGACTAAGTACATAAAATAATATTTAATATTTCAATAACAATTTAGCATTGAATAAATGGTTAAGAGCACAATGCAAATTTTCTGTCATACTTTTACAAAACAAAAGTGATAGAATTTTGGAATGAGAAATATTATTAATAAGTAAAATAATATATTATTGTAAACATAAATCAATGATATGTATTTCATGCAACCCAATAAAATGTATTTTATTCTATCTAATTTTATGTATTTTGTTTTAATTCAATCATGTTTTGGTTTTTTTTTCCCCTTCGGTTTGTTTTACCAAAACATAGGTAGAATAGAGAAGTTAGTAAAGTCTAATTAGTATCAGGAAAATTGTATTGTATAAGGAGGTATCCGAAAACAATCCAGTAAATAATTTTCATTTTATATTTATGCAATAAAGTAAAATAATAGAAAGAAGTTTTTCCCAAGTCTTTTGAAATGGGAGTGAAGTGAATTTGTCAATTGAAGGCTTATTTGAAAAATTAGTATGAAAAAGTTATTTCCACAGTGAATAATTTATAAACATCTCTTCTGGAACAAGTGAGGATTTCAATTCGAGTGTACATTTATTATTCTTTCTTACTTTTTCCTACATATCTTGCAGTGGTACTGATTAAAGTTAAATAAACCCATTAGGACTTAAATTTCTATTGTAATAAACAAAACAGAACAAAAGTTGACCTGCAAGCGAACATCTATGTGTAATTCTTTCAGGAAAGATCTTTGTGGTACAGGTCCAAAAGAAAGTAACTTATCTTTAGTAACATTCTTAAGGAAGGCAAAATCAACATCTGCAGTCAAATCTGAGGTGCCTGGTGATACTAGTGGATCAACTAATTGGTGGTTTCTGAAACCCTTATAAACAAAAAATTATAATTATAGAATATAAAAATTAAAAAAAACTTTTTTAAATCAACAAGTACAACTGTTATAGTTCTCACCCTAAAGGTATCTTTTTTCTCTCCATCATGACCATAGTCGATGATTAGGACGAATCCACCATGCTCTTCCAATGTACAGGCGATATGCTCAAGGATAAGGCCTGACTGTGGACTAATTTCAAAATAATCTCGGCCATTAGAGTACTAAATTTAAAGATTACATATTCAATAGTTAGACAAATCATACTGAATAATTATCTATTCCAAACAACTTACTTTACTAAAGACACATGCTGGTGTAGGAGCAGGTGAGATAACATAGCGAAGTTTAGAACAGCATTCAGTAAGATCTATTAAGACTTCCCGCCAACCATCTACTGTTTGCTTCAACAGTCAGAAAATTTGATTTTATTTCACATTCTACATTAGATACAATTTCAATATTAAGTTTCAGAGTGAGACCTTCAGGATATGAACAGGTAACGCATCAAAAAACTCATGAGCTAAAATACAAGTAAAGTTTTTGGGAACATCTTGAATTGCCTTATGCCAATAAATGGGAACATTATTTTCTGTTTTCCCTTCTTGATAGTAACTTTTATTATCATGTTTCAAAACAGAAGTACAGAGTTTATCCCCTTGTGCTTTACTTAGTTCATCACTAACTTCAACAAAATGGACATTTATATGTTCATCAAGTTTTAATTGTTTGCAAACCTTAAAGAGATAATAATTTAAAAATTAGAAATAATGACAAAAAATATTAAGAGATCGAAACCATAAAGAACTGAGCTATGTACCCTTAAAATGTCATGCATCATAGATCCTTTTCCTGGGCCCAATTCAACTAACTGGAATGGCTTTGGGGAGCCTAACTTAGTCCATTCATTTAATGTCCACAGAGCAACCATCTAAAACAAAGTTACAGATAATAAAAATAGAAAAATTAAAAAAATTATACATATACATTAGTTAGTGATCTTAACAAGATAACTAAGGCAATAGCATAAAGTTAATTTACAAGGGCAGGAAAAGTTGCTTAGATGAAGATCAAATTATTGGAAAGATATATTTAGGCAGCTATTATATTAGCTTAGGTGAGGGAAAAGAATTGTAACTGTCTGGTACTGAAATTGTGCCGGGTAAAGAGCCCACTGTATTACCAATCTAAGAAAGCAGAAAATAATATCAGTTAATATAATACATAATAACAACTGTTAGATACCCTAACCCCTCAAATAAATAAAGATTGTAGTTTACTGTACTTTTTGGATTAAGGAAAAGTATATCATAGTAGAGAATATAAGGTATACTTTGTATATCTGAGAGACAAATCATAATGTATGACAGATACATAGGTATAAGCAATATAAGTCCAACAATGGTATTAACTTCAAAAACAATCCCTGACAGCTCAAGGTTAAGTTGATAGGAATAAGGATAAGCAACTGGAGGATTCCCCATTCATCTGGGCAGATTTATCTCTTAATTTCAGGATGTGGTTTTAGGAATGATTTTTGATGCTTGATCTTTTTAGTGCTAAGGAACTGCATGGTGTTCTACACCAACAGGCAGGCAGTGGTGTGGTCATTGAGTAGTTACAACTTCATCAGGAGTAGTAAAGAATTGTAGGGGAATTCTCAACATATTCTGACTCTATAACAATGTTTGAGTTTAACAGGTGCCTGGTTATTCAGGGATACAAGAAAATCGGAATGCTGGCAAAAATGGGTACTAAACTATATCTATTTGCGCTTGAGTTCATGTGAAGTATAAGTTTGAGCTATACAAAAAGAAGAACCAATAAGGTAACAAAGCCAGAAACAACTGGCAAAACATGAGGCAGCCTCATACTAAGCTGTTCCAAAATGTCCCATGTTGAAAAAAAAACAGAATTCTACTTAAGATTAACAAATATTACTTTAATTAAAAATAAATTATTCACCAAACTGCAGATTTTTAGAATGGAAGATAAAACTACATAACATTATATCACTGTTTTGAATAGATAATGGTACTGAATAATCTGAAAAACTATTTTTTTTTTTTTAATTTAACATATTCCATGGATTTCATCGACAGGGGTTACTTTTTGACGCTACTAACTGTGGGAGTCTCCTACAGGCTCCTAGTAGAGAAAGTAAAACCAATCTAAGATAGTATATTTGGAACATGTCTTAGTAAAATAAAATCTTTTTTTTTTTTGTCAAAAGAGGTGCTATCCAAAGCAACGGTATGTTGGGATGACGCTTAAGTATGCAAGAAGGTGATGCCTATTGGATATGAGTATGAGAGTCTAAGAACCTAAAAACTGGAAACAAATCAATGAATTGGGCATATCAAGGTTCACAAAAACAATTAGGCTGCCTTGGAAAAGTGTATGAAGATGAAATCAACAGTTATGAAAATTGTAATTACGACTAAATCAAAAGAAAATATGTAACACTGAATACAAACACAAAACACAAATAAATTAAAATGATTTTACGGCAGACCAAGAGGAACTGAAAATTATAAAGAGGCTTTGAGTAAGAAAAAAATATGATTGGATACAGAATAATATTCTGTGGCTTTCCTATAAAAATCCAACATGGGCATCATGTACCTTAACATTGACTATTACAATTGTTTCCCATTTTTTTTTTGGAAAATTTTAGACTCATCATCTTGACAGCTAAGGCATTTGATTTGATAATATTTTAAAAAGATTTTAATTCATTCAGATTAGAGAACACATGAACTGCTTCTATGCCTAGGCCAAAGACTAACTGGTAACCTTATCCACTCTACACAAGCTCCTTGCCCACAGATGCTGTATTACTGATACTCTACTAAAATATAGTACAATAGAAGAGGAGTAACTCAGTGGATACCTCACAGGACTCCTCCCCAGTGTGCGGGGTAGGGCCCAAAGGCATGAAAAAATATTTTCTGTTCAATGAGCCCTACACCTTAGCCTAATGGTTTAACATGATCATGACTGTATCACCTTACTACATAAATGTGGCGAAGAATCAGTATATTTATCATGTAACGAAGCTTCATGGGTTGTAGTGGGACTGTTTTTATTATTACTTTTTTAAATATAGCAAACAGCTATTTGTTGAAATGCAAACCAGTAAGAGTAGTAGAAATAAGTAGGATAGTAGCATTTCCTAGCTTTATAGGTATATAATAACTCAATATGTATTCAGCCAATTTCCCCTTATAATGAAAACATTAATAAGCATAATACTTACTTCCCCCAAAAGTTGAGAAATTTCAGGAGAAGTGATGAAGTCACCTTGTTTTCCAATAACATTTTTAGTAACATAATAACCACTGACAGGATTAGTTAAAACTTCTTTCATATAATCATACACAGTGAGGGGTCCAGCAAAATTTATTCTGGACTTTAATAAATTAAAACAAGTTTCATCAGACTTATTCAGAGGAATGCTTGAAAAAAAAATTTTTCTTTCAGTTAAAACTGTTTTAATAATCTTTCGCAAACCTTGTAGAAACATCATTGTTTTAACAAATCAGCATTTCCATGAATTCATACGGAAACATCAAGAGAAAATCTTCATTTCGATTTGAATACAAAAGTACATATCGTTCAAAATCGATTAACTCAGACTGGACAGAGGAGTAACAAGCTATAAACTTGTTTCAAGAACCATTGACAGTCAGAAGCATGCGTAGTACCGTTTCGGAGTTCTATGGAGGCCAACGCCATTTCTCTGATTGTTTAGATATTTGTTCCAAAAGACCGAATATCAAGATCTGAACCATTTACTGACTGCCAAAGCAATACGTGCCTTTTATAATAGAGGTAGAAAGGGAGCTTTATAGAGCTCCAAAACCCTGTAAGGGCTGAACTGGGGTACATTCCTGACGCCAATATGGCTTACAAGTCGTAGTAGGACAGTTAATCACACATTGTGTTTAGTTTGTTGTTGATATCTAATCTAATATTAATAACTCTATCCATTTTTGAGACCACTGAGTAAAAAAAAACATTTTTAACCATTGGTCTTTCCACGATTATCACTTGAACGAATGGGCCGTTTTATTTTTAGGCTCTAGGATCTGTGCTTATTTACTAAATCGGGTGCACAACTCTAATAGCTTTAGGTAAGACTGTAGGACGACCTCAATAAGTAAAATAACCATAGTCTATTGTGCTATTTTTTGATACATCCAATTTTGAAAAAAAATTTTTTGATTTGCAACTATTTAAGAAAAGCAGCGATATGCCCTCTATTCTAGTAATAAATAAAGGCTTTTAGCTCAATAAACCAGTGTTGCGACATGCTACCTATTATATATTTATACATATTATAGTACACCTATATAGACTACCTATCTATGTCTATAGCTAAACATGACGTAACCTACGAGCTAGCACGGAAACTACTACTGGCAACAAGTTACCGCCGTATATTAATATTTATAATAATCATTGTAAATACCTTAGTTGTTACATGTAACAGTTATAAAAGACATTGTAATATATTTAAATGTATCTTTGAATTAATAAAGATTCCAATAGAATCTGCTGATCCACTTAATGCTAATGGCGTTACTTTCTAAGCCTTCTCTGGATTTCTCCTCCTACCTTTACCTTTTATCCTTTCGTATTACCCGGCAGCTATCTACCCTCTGGGCTTACATATCCCTTCGTATCGACAGGAATAGTACCCGGTAGAACGAAGTAACCTTCCTGGTGACTGGCTACCCTCCAGGCATCCATTACTCTTCGTAGCTACAGGTATAGTACCCTGTAGGACTAGGTTACCATCCTTAAAGAACTTAGGACTGGCACTCGTATGTCTCGTCCTGTCTATTCACCTCCTAATCAACTACCTTACCTAAGTGAACTCGAGGCATTCTGGTCAAGAGTACCAAACATAATCAATTGGAGTCAGATCATTTAACACAACCACTTCGACAACAATGTTTTATACTAATTCATAACTCATCCATACAACGTTTTACTTCTTTGGTATTTGTGGTAAGGTTAAAGGTTGTCATTATGGTTACAACAAGGTTGAAAATAGCATAATTTAGGAATTTTGGTATCTTTAGTTGGTCAGGATGTTAGTAAGACAATTTAGATTTCACGTTATTAAAGGCAGAGGTTGTTAATTTTAATTCAAGATTTATATGCATTATATATATAATATTTATAAATTCACTCACATATTTATTTTTTCTAATTTTTTAGAATTAGGCATCATATCTGGAATTACTTGGTCTCGATTATCTTCAAATTCAGCCAAGGATTTATCAGAACCTCCCAGACATTTAAAAATTGAAGACTATGAATATCCTCTGAATCGGTATTTTAAAGCATTTGGTCCCAAGAAAAATCGAGTTCCTAATTTATCTAGGTATAATCCTCTTACCATATCACAACAACAAATTGATGAAATTAAAGATAATGCTAAAAGAAAATTTGAAATTTTCAAACAAAGGTATATTGAAGAGAGACATAATATTCTTGGGTTTGATTTGGCTGCTGCTCATTTCATTGTGTATCGTGGAGGTAAAGTTAAATTTCGCAATGAAGAAAATTGGATAGAAATGAAAGAAGATGAAAAAGTTTGTAATGATTTAGTAACTACTTATGATCCCAACCTTTTCCTTGAATGTATTGATTTATCAAACACCAAGATCAGATATGAAGGACTTGTTAATTTGTCTAATTTAAGGAAACTAAAGTGGCTTAGTTTAAGAAATTGTCAACATGTAGATGATTGGTTTCTAGACAAAATCAGTGGTGAATATGCTGAAACTCTTGAATATTTAGATATAAGTGATTGTTTTAATGTGACTGATAATGGTTTAAATGGTTTCTACAGATTTCAGAATTTGAAGAAACTACTTGTTCACAACATAGTGCGTAACATTAGTTTTGAATTTAGGTGTTTTCTGTTAGAAGATACTATTCCTGGTTTAACTATTGAAGGTGTTAAATATTTGGATGTTAAATAAATTTTAATCTAGAATCTTTACGTGTTGGAATTGATTATTTTCTGATTTTTTTTTAATCAAAAATTAAATTCATTCTGTATTTGTAGCAGTACAAATGTGTCATTCCATGCGATAGATAAGCATGTATTCACTTATATGTAATGTTCTATTGTTGAGGGTTATAACTTGTCAACTTCTGTTTGCTGAAAAGCGATAAACAAACTCCCTACGAATCCTTTTCAGTCGATGTGAGACATAAGTATAATTTACTTAATAATGTTTGGTTATAACTGACATTAATGGTTGACCATTGTCTCGAGGTGGATAGGTGAATACAAGCCCATTGTCTTTTCAAAGTGACTGTTGTGAAGTGTTATCAAAAAGTCTATGATTCTCCTCTCACATTGGGATAAACGTATAATGTGATCCAAGTTTTTATATTCTTTAGTCAATTGCAAAGTCCAGTCAGTAAATACAAAACTTATTTAATAATAATAATGAGTTTTTGTTTATTTGCTCACAGTAATCTCCCCCCCCCCCTCCGCAAGCATCTCCTCAATTTTCATCAATAATCATCTGAACATTTGAAGTAACATTGTATAAAGTTTATTTCTAACCTTTGATGAATACAAACTTGGAACTAAGATAGTCTTCATAATTTTTATCCTGAATTAAGATAATAAAATTCAAATTGATATTTTAATAATTCATTCAGTTTTCTGTTTGTCAAAACGTTGATTTTAAAATATCAAACCTTCAATATTAACTGGATTCAAGCTAAAAAAAAAACAACTTATTTAAATTAAATTGGGTGTAGTTTCAGTATTAACTCACAACCCATTGAAAGGCCTTATTGTATCAGTGTTACAGACTGTTAAAGATTGCAGGTTTAAATATTTCAAATTATTGTAAAATTTGGAATTATCTTTTGGTTAGCTTTTAAAAAAAATAAAATTTATATTTAATAAATAATTTTAGCAATAAGCAAAAGAGAATACATTAAAATTATACTAAGCCCGTTCTATCTTCATCTGCTATCAAATAAGTTGAGATTGAGCTGGCCAACTATTACAAATCTGTGATAATTCAATGAACATCCTGCTAACTATTGAAAACAAAAACTTCTGGTGCTATTCTGTTTCACATTCATACATAATCTATGATAGAATAATGATAAAAGAACCATACAAGTATTATATTCACTTAACTTCAAAATTAAAAAAAAAAAAATAGAAATCAAGACCCATTGTATATAATAGAGAACAATCAATCACATAACAAAATGAGAGGAAATGTTGCTTTTCAACTAGGCACCATACATTCTGTCATGGTTATATATTGCAGGGTGAACAAAATCTCATATATGCTCATCACAATTTATACATAGTGGCTGTAAGCAAAATATAAATGGTTTGTCTGAATTTCTGATTTTGTTTCAATTATTTGTAATATTATATAGTTGACTTTGGTTAGTTCTGATTACAAAAAACTTTAAACAAACTTTTCACTTGAAGAGCGATATCGAGTAAAGCAAAAATAAGATCAAAAGAATCATGGGAAATCTTTAAAATTATAAAGAAAAATAAATACGTTTTACAGTATCATTTATTTCCTTGTTCAATGTTGTGCTCTGTAATACAAATTGTTATTTACATCAATGTTCTCTACTGGAAGGATTGTATATTTTTAAAACCTTGATTTGCTACATTAGCAAAATGAAAGCACATTATTTAAAACACAAGAAGTATCATTTGTAAATGCAAAATTATAATTTCGATTTTAAATTATTTAATTCAGACTCTAATAATTTTTTTATCTGGGGTTTAACAAAACTAAGATACCTATAATGTACAGAACAGTGAAAAATTCATTGAACCATTATATCTATATATCATAAATTAATAATATTCTTGAAAAATCTAAGCTCTTCACAATATTTAACTTAATGAGTTAGAGGAAAATAATTATGTATCAGTTATCATTTTAGTAAATTTCTTTTTTTTTTCTTAACTAACGATAGGTGAATATATATTTATTTTCCCATTTATTATAGTTTTAGTCCCATCAAAAACAGAGCTTCTATTATTACACTAAAATATAATTTATTCATAAATATTTTTAACTTTAAAATTTATGTGTATTTACAAAAGTGGCACTGATTTGTCAATTACAAATTTCTATCACATTTATTAAATGGGTTATATAGCACACATTTTGCATAAAGAATTATCTTAAAAAGTATACATCAAGAATAATATGACACTGAGCTTTTACTACTTCTATGGAAGAAGTGACCAAACCAAATATAAAAATTTATTTATTTATTTTTTTTGTTTCTAGAAAACAATTTTTATTGATAAAAAATTAGTATGATTTATTTATACTTCAAAAAACGTAAATATATTAACAGTATTTTAAGAATGGTGAAGAGCAATGAGCATAAAATGGTTTCTATAGAAATAAAATATAAGGTTTGGTCTCTCCTCTACAGCTACAATTTTCAAGTACAAGCACAGACTTATAAAAAATAAAACTGGATATAACTTTGTTGTATGTAAGCAACATATCAGATATGCTTTCCATTGACATCAAGAAGCTTAGTCAATTTTGAAAAGTTTTGATTTTACAAAAATATAAAGCACAACGAAGTGGGTCATAAAGGAAAAATACACAAATTATTTAAAGATTATTTATTTAATCAAAGTTTAAAATAAATGAATAGTAATAAGGCACCTTTAATAACAGATTATGAAAATAGTTAATTTTAATTTATCTACTTACTCAATATTTTATTGTATAAAATAAGAAATAGAATTATTACATACAACAAAGTTAAAAAAGTAATGAAAATCACTGAAATTTAATTACCTAGGGTTATTTTTGTAAATATTTTTGAAACCACAGGAAACGAGCAAAAAATATTTCCGATGAGTAAAATAAGGAAACAGTAATTTGTAATCCTGGTTCATAAGTTTTCTCACTGGTACATAATTATAAACAAATATAAAGAATATAACAAATATCAAAGCATATAATAAATTTGTCTTTTAGATACAAACAATAAATAATATATAAATGTATCTTTCTTTCAACCTAAATTATTTCGAACAAATAACATACGTAAATATAATACACAAATTTCAAAAATCACAGTAAAATAAAAAAAATTGTTATTGTGTCATTCCGAAACTTCTTAATAGACCATACATTTATTTAATATGTTCAGTCTGTTAAAATATAAAATAAAATAAAATAGACAAGAAAACACAATACATATAAACAGTATCTCCATACATAATTTTTTAAAAATAAAAAATGAAGGAGAAATAAATCCTGAATGTAAATTAATATTGTGTATAAAAATTAATTCAAGTTGTGCTAAATTTATATGAATTAAAACAAAATAAATTTTACCTACATTATAGCACCTATCTGTCAATTAATATAAAATAAAGAATACTAACTGAAAAAGGAATCATGAATCAACATGCACTGTAGGTGAGACCCAATTCTAAACACCTACTAAAATATGACTACATAACAATATTTAGGTACAACAAATTATGTTTGAGAAATATGCACTTAAATGCATAAACAATTAACATTTATTGAAAGATGTTTCTTTAATTTATACTATAATTAACTATGATGACTATAACACAATCGAGTTACCTATATACATTTATATAAAGCACATATTGCAGTGCCAACCGAAATCAGCGACTGCAGTAGGTATAATAAAATATACAATTAATTTAGATTTGATAAGAGTACAATATGACACAAATTTACAATAAACCACTTATTTATTCTAATAAGGATTGTGGTAATACAGTTTAATTTAATGCTAAAGTGAGCCAGGAAAGAAGTATCTTTTACAAAGGTATTCTCCAAGTAAAATAAATTACAACTCGAGGACCACAATCCAATCGTTCAAAAACTTGCCTTTACAATCATTATTAACTTGCCGATCCTAAAGGCAAGATATAGAAAAAATAAAAATAAAAATAAATGCTTTTTTAATAGAAGAGGCCAGTCAAAGCACATAAAATTTTCAAAAAATAAAAACAAAATAACAATGTATAATATATAACGATTTCAGTGCTTTGATTGAAGTGTGAAGAATAAAAGGCAAGTGATAGAACGATAACCGTGCTGAGATCAATTATGGTAAAGTTATCTTAAAAGAGGCTGCCCTAAGGTACAGAGGACGAGATACATGAGCTGTGATGTTGGGGGCTAACTAGAGCTTGGTGGTACTCCTGTTGTAGGTGTTTGCCCTGCTGTACTTGTATGCACTGGTAGACCTGGGTCAAAAATACTTTCATGTACTACTACATGTAATGTACTACTACTACATGTAATACTTTCATATTAGTTAAAATAAAATAATTTTATTCAAAGATGTTAATAATACTTACTACCAAGAGCATTTGAAAGTAATGCTAAGTGGTATGGAATAATAAGCTAGTGATACTTGAAGAAATATTTCATAGAATGATAATACCAACTATAACAAGATGACTATTGAAGAAGCTTCCCCACTAACTTGGTTATATCATCATGAAAGAGGAATTAATATAGATGGAAATGGGAATTCATTGTTATCAACAAAAATAGGCTAGGTTTTGGTAATATAGTGGAACCACAGTATAACAAATCTCACAGGATTTTCAATAAATTTATTATATGAAAGTTTGGATGGCTGAAAACTTATCATCAAGTGGTTCAGATACTGAATTTTATATGAAATTAAAACAACTAATATGTGCGGTATGAGAAATAAAAAATACATGTAACTAAAATATGTATACAGAATTATTTTGCAAAACTACAAAAGTAATGGAACTTATTACATATTTTAAATTACTGAACATTAGTTACATACTGAAATTACACATATGTAAAAAAAAAATATTAGGTAATATGATTATGCTAGGGAAGTGACAGCTATGTGGGTCGGAGCATAGGTCCCACCAACAGGGCAGTTAATATTCATTTTTCGATGGTCCCAAAAAATGAATCTTGACACATCCACCTTGCTTAGTATGCGGCGGCAACACTAGTAGTCACCAGGGGTGGCAAAAAGGTGGCCAACTTGCCTGCCTGTTTCCCCCACCAAATACCAATATAATCTGGTAGCCATCACTACTATATGACATGTATAACGCACTTCAATTATTAATAAAAATTATTGTATTAGGTCACGAAACAGATGAAACTGAGTAAACACAAGGTAGAGGCGGGAGGAGAGCTGTTGATGGGGTGGATATGTAATGTGTTATATAGAAGTCATTTTTGTTATATAGAGGTTATTGTCGTGAAAATTTGTTGCAAAAAGGTATTTGTTTTTTTTTTAGAATATTTTAAATTTGTTTATTTATTAGTCGGTATATTAGGCAAGGACAGGTATGAAAATTAAGTTAAAATGGACTGATAATACTTCATCACCATTTCATTGTTGCTTAGCAACGTTCCAGCCTAACAACTCATCCTTAGGGGCAGGGATTCATAATTATTTTAATAAAATAGATGAAAACAAAAATAAAGTTATTGCGAAATTCAGTGATATTAGGCTATCTCTACACTCCAAACCTTTCAGCATTTTTTTTTTCAATGCATGACCATTTTCCTACAATTGCCATCTGTCATGCTTTCATTAAATAAATATTATTACAATTTATAAAAAAAGTTAAAATTTAATAATCACAAAAAATCTTGAACTGGATAATAATAATAAGTGAATTAATTTGGCTTTAATAGGTTGTATGTCAGAAACTGCCCTATGAAAAGAAATTGTAATCCACCAAAAAAAATTCAAACTAAGGGAATTAAATTATAGTTTCGATATAGTATATAATTATTTCTAACAAAAGGCATCATGTATTAATTAAATTATTTAACCTTTATGTTATATGGTGTACTATAATCAAATTATAAACAATAAGGTACATAAAAGGTTAAATTAATTTGTGTATATGCTCTATAATTTTCTTTATATGTATATATTCTGTTTTTTATATGCTCTGTATGTTATAAAGAAGCATATTCTTTGTTCAATGGTTGGCTGATTCAAAGTGTATTTAAAAAAAAAAAATTGGTTATATCAAGATATTTGATATAGAGAGGTTCATTACATAAAGGTTCCACTGTAACAGGACAAGGTGTAAACAACTCATAGGCACATGTGTCAGAACAAAAATCACAAGGGGTAATTAAAAATTATCCTATAATAGTGAACGTTTTTCAGGTTACAAAGAGAAGTTTAAAAACTTTGATGAAAAACATATGAATACTATGTTAATATAACACAAATAATAATAATACATATTAATAATTTGAACAAATATTTGGGACTTATGAAATTATACCAGATAACATTAAATTACGAGTTTTACAAATGTGGAAAGGAAATTTCTAAACCAAATTACATCACTTTCACCCTTCAGAAAGTCTCAAAACCACCAGAAACAGAACAAGTTCAAACTTAGATGTGGATTTAATGATTTTTTGTTCTTAAAATCCATTAAAAATATATAAAGAAATAAGACATTTTAAGCTACTGAAGAAAAATTAGTTTGTATTGCAGGATAAATTTTTTTTTTTTTTACAATAAAACTAGCAGACTGACAGCTGCAAAAATGGGATTTTTTTTATTTCTTAACAAAGAAATTTGACAGTGCAAAAAGAAGTAATTATTTTTATCTAATTCAATCCCTTTATGTTGTACTCTTTATTTACTTAATTTCCTCATAATCAGGTTTACACCAAACATTTTATATTTATCAATTAAAATAACTTTTACTGTGAAACCTATTGGAATTATTTGAAATTAATCGAAGATAACAATTTCTACTTTAAGTAATGGCCAGTTTGATATGTTAGTTTATAAAACAAATGACTGAGAGCTAAATTTAAGTTTTGATAATATAGTTTAACCTCCAATTTCCCATTTTCATTACATTCCATAAACCACTCGCCCTTTCCTTATACTAAAATTTTGATATTATATTTTACTTAAGATGTTTGAATAAAATAAATAAAAGAATCACAGGGTTAATGAGTGATTTTAAAGATTGAAATATGAAGAGACTACCAAAAGGTTGGTAGTACAGTGGGTAGGTAAGGAAGAAAATGAGATAAAAAAATGGAAATGGTCAAATCTAAATACATTTTTATATTGATAATGACCTTCTCATTGGAAACTTGGAGAAATGAAACTCATTCGAAAACAATCTTGGTCCAGTCACATATTCTGCTGAGGAGAGGAACTGTAATAGCATAATAAATTACTAATTTATAATAATAATATACAAAACAGGACATATGTAAAAAAGTAAATAATGAATAATTATTTCAAAGCAGGCCCAGGCTACCTAATTCTGGTTCCTGACAACCAGAAAGATAATTCCAACAGGCACTCACAAACAATGTGTCCATGAAAAAATCATTATCAACACCTCAAAAAGTCCCGAGAGAGAGGAATCTTCACAGCTATTAAAAAGTGGCCTAAGGAGCATAAATTTAATTTTAAACCTACTTTCCTTTCATAAATTTATAAGAGGTTGCGAAAGACTGAATTGTTTGCTACTTTAGTGGTCATTAAAGTCAGAAAGATGTATAGAGTGGTTAACTATAGGTCCATATAATCATTATTTCTATAATAATCATCATGTGCTCCTCGGAAATATTCTTGAAGTACTTATGAGTATCAAAGGATCAAAATTAAATAAGTTTCTTTTTTTTTTTTCACGTAAGGTTAATCAACTTCAATATGACAAAGAAAAGTAACTGAGGCCTAATGATAATGGACTGCATAAATAAAACATTATCTAATAACAAAATTAATAAATGCACCTCATTTGTACACCCACCAACAGCAGGAACATATTAGTGTGCTTTGAATGTTAAATTACTTATTTTATTTATTTAATGGAAAACCAGAAAGTAAACGATGTATAGTTTCATGTAGTAATTAAATTTATAATTATCAACTCTGTTAAAACCTAAATGAAAAATAAATTACTTTGATGTACAGTTTATGCTTAAACAGCATATACAAATAAAGGAAATAAAGCATGTAAATAAGCATGTGTAACAACAATTACGTCAATTTGAAATAAGAAAGAAAGATACTTACCCGGTGTAGATGGTTCAAGCGGACTCATAAGATTATTTCCTCCAGGAGTCAAATTAGGTTGAGCCTTAAGTTTTTGCCTAACCTCACGGATTTTAAGTTGAAGTGAAGATTTACTGGGAAAAATGTTAGAATGGGCAGCCTGTAAAAAGAAATCAATATTGAAAAGAAATAATATACATACGCATAATTATTTGGTGGGTATTAAACATAAATTTTTATAAGAGTAACTCAAAGTTTTCAAATCTAGTTCCCACTAATATTGATAAATCATTCGGTTACTAAGCACTTACTGTCAAAAAGAGTATTCAAAAATAAAACCCTCACATATCCAGCATTATTTTGATATGAATATCGAGAATAATAATAATAATTTTAAATATATTTATATATCTAAGTTTAAACACATATTTTTTAAAGTTATTTAGTGGTAATAATTTTGTTCTTAATGAAACATCAACAGGAAATTAATAAATATAAATATTTTTAATTTCTGAAGTACAAGGGGTATACTTCTATATAAGTCATTCTCACAAAAATCGATAATTTTAATTTTAATTTTCAAAAAATAAAAAGTACTCCAAACAGTGTGAACATTTTTTAATATACTTACCTAACCATCAAATAGTGAATATACATGCCCCACCAAACAGTAGGATTAATTTAGGGGACAAAACATAAATATGAAAACATAGAATGAAGAATGGCGATAATGTTGTTTAACAACCAAATTATCATACCCTCTCACATTTATTAAAAATTTTAACGATAAAACGAACTACAGTAAATCAATATTAGTAACTAATTAACTAAATTGCAGATATACATCTAAACTATAATTCCAGGTATGACTAACTAATGTTATACTGAATGAATAAACAATGAGAACAAATTGGATGTAAGAGTATCGTTTTCACCTAGTAAAATAATATAAATCTTTCCCATATCTGTAAAACAACTCACCTGAAAAGCATTTGTGGCCTGCGTGGATGGAAAATAGCCATGCTCATGAAATAATTGCATGACGAGTGCTCTTCTCTGCTCCAGGACTTTACGATGGCCTTTCTCCTGGTCCCTGGCACCGCTAGGTGTCTTTGGTGTTTGTGGAGATAAGCCATCAAGTGCTTCGGTACACTCAAGACCTAAAATGTATACATATTATTAAAAATCAAAATCAAAGGCTCCAATAAGGCAAAAAATATGAGTAAAACAGTTTTTATTTTGATTACTATTCAAATGACCTAAATAAAAAAAAAAAAATTATTTAGAAACAAAGTTGATATTCGTTTTTCCCGCCTCAAGAAACTCTAAATTACGAATTGTGATAATAATCATAAAATAGAAATATTTTATTCAAAAATCTTTTAATCACAAATTACAAAAAAAAAACACAATAATCTAAAGACAATGTCACTAGTCTATCAAAAACTTAGAAGGGTTTAAGAACATCTAAACTACATGCAATGGTGCAAACTGTACCTTTGTAAATAAATTATAAAATAAAATGTTCAAGAAATTTTTTATGATTTGATACTATTTTTTTCTACTGTATATACGTTAAATCTGGAATATATTCATATTCATATCATGGGTTAGAAGAGTTGAAATTCAGATTTCTAATATTTATAATTATGTTAGATTTGGATAACATTGTGAATAAATGAGAACGGTTGAAAAAATTATCCTCCAAGAATTTATAATTTTTTATTGATGTAAAAATTCATATAAAAGGGTTTCAAAATAACTAACCAGAATTGATTTTTCTTAACAAAATTTGTATCGTCTCCTTTACTGGAAACGACTTCCGGTTATTGTAATGTTTTATATACTTATGCTCATTTAATATAATCAACAATCTTTGTTCTTCTACACAAAAAAACAAATTGATTGGTACATATTAGAGAGGAAAAAGAAATTTATTCATTCATGCTGCCCAAATACAACGGGTTGCCACATTACACAGCATACTGATCAATCCATGATCGAACATATATAAATTACATATTTTTATATGATATAATTTAATAGAAAGATAACATTTTTTTTTCCACAGTATTCTTTTACAATTTCATTTTACACAGTCTACAAACTAAATACAAGTTTTTCAATTTATTCCTTTTTTTCTTTCCCTTCCATTTTATAACCCTTATTTCATTTTATCAACAAATTCCCCTATATAACAAATATTAAAAATAATAAAGTAATAAATAAATAAAACAACAAATAAGATATGCGATGTATGCCATCCCTCCTCTGGATAACTCCCCTACTCATTAATTTAAAAACATGTAGAGCAAAGGTGGTATACGATAACATAAACAATTTCTAAATTTATTTCAATTTTTTTTTCGGCTCCTATGGCACATTGGCAAGAACTATCGGATATGAGTTAATATTTTTTGACTTAGTATCACCAAAAAAGTTTCATTGAAATAACTGATCCCACATGCATTGTCAAGTGAAGATATCCGTCTGATAGCCCATAGAAGCCATGGTTTGAAGGAACGTGAGGTAGGATGACCTCTTAAATAAACAAATTCTCCAAGCAATTTTTTACAGGAGTTTCTTTAAGGCACAACAGAAAAATATTTTAAATGTAATTTTAGGTAAGGCACAGACATTATGCCAATAACTTTACCTTTGAAAGCATCTAAATTAAAATCTGGACCAAAAAATGTGCTACCAATGAGCTTGCCAGATTTAGTTGGAGGTCCATCTGAATTCATACTTTCTTCTTCTGAAATGAAAGAAAAATGTATATAATACATTAAACAATAAAAACATACATGTAAACATTCAATTTGCTATTTAAAAATAAAAAAATATTTTCAATTAAAACGTAACATGCAATGAACTCTTTATTTGCAGGAAATTTAAATGCATTTCAAATAATTATTACAGAATTGACTATACTATGAAACGATTACTTTTTGAGCTAAGCAAAAATTATCTTTTGCGAGTTTTCTTTCATAACATCTTTTTCCTGCTTTTTCTTGGAAATTTATTTAAGCAAACGTTAAAATATTTTAAGAAGGAAACTTTAGGTTAGTTTCAACAAAATCAGTCCACTTCGTTCAAGAGATAAATTTAATTTTTGTTTTCTTGTCACTTATAATTATTATCGTTTTCTATTAACTTTGATTTTATGAATAGAAAAAGATAAGAAAACAACTCTTTTTGTTCTGTTTTATAACACAGACCATTATTACAAAATGGTGCATCAATAAAAACAATTACTTAAATATAAAATATTCTTACGTGGAACTTGATGTTTTTTTCTTAAATTTTGTACATTAAAGACATGGGGGCTCGATGGGACCGAGATGGCACTGGGGGACTGACATTCGTCAGGCTTGAACTCGGGTAGAGATGAAAACTTCTTCTCAAAATTTACTGTTTCTAAGACCCTGCAAGAATAACAATAGAACATATGAGGATTCAAAACTGGCATGAATGATAAGAAAAAATAATCAACATGAGGCAATACAATACCTGTCCATTCCATCTTCAACATTCTTTTTGAAAAAGCTTTTCTTACTGGAAGGAGATTCAGGTACTGTTTCTTTGTCTTCAGCATTGTTGTCATTAGAAAGGGTTAAAGTTTGATTAATACTTATTGAATCATTTTTTTCTAAAGACTTATCATTTCCAGATGTCACAGCTGAAAATAAAAAAATTATATCTAATATTATTTGGAAGAAAATAATTATAATTAAATATTTCATAAACAAAAATAATAATAATGATAGGACATACCCATAGATTGTCTTCTTTGTAATGGAGCCTTTCCTAACTGAGCAGGAGTCGGATCCAATATAAATGTCTTGTTTTCTTCTGAAATAGGTACACTAACTTCTGAATGACTTTCAGAAGTATCCATCTAAGAGAATTCATTCATATCGTACAACAATAATGAAATATATACCTTAATAATTAGAACTCTTTAAATTAATTTATAAAAATATACAAATTTTATTGAAAAAGGCATAAAATATCAGTACCACTACAAGGGTCTAGCGGTAGTGTTTCCTAAAGTGGGGTAAGCCATATAGTATATACTCTTCGCCAGGTAAGCGAACAGTTTAATTGGGGGGAGGAGGAGGTATATGCTTCTTTGAGCTTTACTACATAGAAGAATACAAAATAATAAATTTCTTTGATGTGATGAGGGTGTTTTGGCTTTAGGTTTCGATTAATAATATGGTTGTAATTTT
This sequence comes from Halyomorpha halys, assembly GCF_000696795.3. NCBI lineage: Eukaryota > Metazoa > Arthropoda > Insecta > Hemiptera > Pentatomidae > Halyomorpha > Halyomorpha halys. The sequence continues at coordinate 1,029,259 of NW_027108122.1, read as the reverse complement.
CCACAGGATTATCATACCAGTGGAAAACGACAACCATTTTAATAAAATTAAAAAAGAATCAACTTCAAAATAAATACATATTTATATCAAAACATAAAAACATTTATTATGGTTTCCTTAATTTTTTGGGAGTATATAATTTAGTGATATTTTACATCTCTTGTCAAATAAAATCCAATTAATTGTTACCATGAACAGAACAGAGAAATAGTAAAGTGAACAATCACAAGTGAATATTATGAAAAATATTTAAAAAGTTGATTAAAATAGTTAATAGTTTGGAGAAAACATGGTTATTTTAATGATAAAAGAAAATGTATGTGTTTTATAAGTAAGAACATACTATTTATTTAAATATTTGAATATTAGAATGTTTTTTATTAAGAGACCGGAATCATGTATACAAAGTATATTAACTTTTTAAAGGCTTGAAAACTAACTAATAATTATTTTTTAACAGAAAGAAACAGATAAGTGATAATTAATAAGAAAAGAAACAAACGATATTTTGATTTTTTTGGTCGATGCCACGCAATAATCAAGCGGATTTAGTCAGTTCTTTCTGAGAATTTCTATGGGCAAGAGGTGTATTAGTAATTCCCAATAATTCTCACTAAAGAAAATTATTTTAATTCAAATATTAGTAGAAGTGTTTCTTAAAAATGATAAAATTCACTAAGTGTCATATGTATATGATAATATAGGCAGTATAAATAAAAGTGAAATATTTTAATTGTGATCATGATCAAATAAATGTAATAATGTAATAATGCTTGAACAAAAAATGTTGAAAGCCAATTTAAGTACAGTTATGATGAAATCATTACTTGATTGAAGTTAACCAACAGTGAACTTCAATCTAAATACCAACAACCAAAAATTTTAAGACAATTATAGAAATTTTTTTGATTAATTTATCATTAATTGATGTTTGGATTTTATCTCTTAAATTTTAAGTTGTTTTTGTTAATATAAGAAATATAATTTTTTATTTAATAACTAATGATTTCTCCTATAATCAGATATTTCTGCAATGAATTAATAATAAATCTAAATCATTAATTTGAAGTTTTATCTTGTCATTTCATGTGTGTAATTGAGGGTCAGAGTTCATTGTTCAATTAATTTTTTTTAATAACATTCAGCCTTTCAAAAAATGAATTAACACTAAAATTTGGGAACTATCACTCAAAAAAATACAACAGTAAAGCACAAAAATGAGAAAAGTAAATAACACATTTTCTTACCGGAGTATAGCCTTGTAAGTTATGATTAGAAGTAGTTATACTCTGGTCATTTATTTTATATTCTCCTAAAATAAAAAAAGGTTAGTATGAAATTTATTATATATTACTCTAAATAATTCAAAATTAAATAAAACAGCAAACGAACCTTGGTAAAATATCTGATGTTCAGAAGTCACTACATTACTACTTAAATGGTCTTCATTGTTATCAGGTTTTGGCCTATGCAAAGGTAAATAAATACATGAAAATAAAATCAAGATGAAGCTGTAAAGTATTCAATACAATAAACAAACAAATTGAAAGATTTAAAGCCAAACAACCAGATCGGCAAGGGCATAAGCAATTGCTATTTTAAGTTGGTCACAGCTCATCAGATTATTTTCCTAATAAATAATCCCTCTATCAAAGATCTAATAGTCTCACCAACCCTATGAATAATTTTCATTTACTCCACAACTCAAGATCGATCAAAGAAATGGAAAAAAAACAAAACAATAATGTTAAGAAATGCTCGATATCAGTCCTATCTATCCCAAGCGCCGACAACCACATCCCTGAGGGTCTTGTATAAGGCAAAATACTGGTTATTTTACCTCTTTTTAAGTTTAGCTTTACTTTCTTAAATTCATTCTCTTCTAGTTGTTCTAAGTAAGTAATATTAAGTTACAATACTCCTGATAAGAGGCATACTAGATACGCAATTTCTGCAGATGCCCTAATTCTCATTCTTCATCCACCTGACTGTAGATTACAACTTAAAATAGACACGAGTTCAGGGTTGCATACGTTCAAAAAGGGTACAAAGTAGTGTTGATTTTGCCGCAGCATCTTCCAGTAACAAAAATATTTCATCATGTTCTGTTATTCATGTCACAAAGCATAATGATCTTTTTTCTCAGAAACCATTTAAACCCTTAGGCAAGTTATTGCCATGATTTAGGACTGTACTATATCTTTTAGCACTAGGTTCACAGGAGCTTCTTATATAACTATTTCTAAGAGAACCCACCAAAACGATGGGTAAGTGAAAATATCCATTTTCTTAAAAAATATATTTATACAAATTAAGACTGAATTGAACAATATTAGGCTTCACGTTTAAATAAATTATTTTAAAAATTAGAAAGCTTAGGAAAAAAATGGCTGTGTGTATAAATTCTTTGGATAAAATGATGACTTTACGATGCAAAATGGTTAAAATTAATGCTATGTTATTTGGGGGTATACTCTGAATACCAGAATGCTGAACGCTGAATAGAAGAACCGAGTCAGGAGGAAGTCGAAATGGCCATTGTAAAATTAAAACCTTATAAAGCAGCGGGAACTGACAATATTCCTAGTGAACTAATCAAGGTATGTGGTGAAGTTGGAGTTTTTAAAATACACCTCTTGGTTAAAAAGATCTGGAAAATTGAGGAGACGCCTGAGGAATGGAAAAAGTCCCTACTTATTCTTGTTCACAAAAAGGGCCCAACGACAGATTGTAATAACTATCAAGGAATCTCACTTCTTCCTGTATGTCATAAAATATTTACGCTAATCTTAACTAGTCGAATCACAGAATACACTGAAGAAATTATTGGAGACTACCAATTTGGTTTTAGACGAAATCGTTCAACTATTGATCAAATTTTTTCATTACGGCGGCAAATGTTGCAGAAAAAATTAGAATAAAACAGCGTAGTTCATCACCCTTATATAGATTTCCAAAAAACTTATGAGTCTTCTGACCGCCAGAAGCTGTATAATATCCTGATTGAACAGGGATTAACAAAGAAGTTAGTAAATCTTGCATGTATGTGCATGACTGAAACGTTTAATAAGGTACGAATCAGTAATCATTATTCTGAGAAATTCCAAGTCTTGTCAGGTTTAAAACAAGGTGATTGTTTATCATCTACCTTATTTAATCTAGCACTAGAATAGGTCATTAAAAATGTGATGAATACCGAAAAGGGTTTAACTTTAGGTGGTAGAAATACCGGTGCTCGAGTATGCTGATGATTTGGTATTATTGGGTTAGGACAAAGAAACTACAGAACTAAATACAACCACGTTAATAAACTCCAGTTAGGAACTAGGTCTTTAAATAAATATGGATAAAACAAAATACATGGTTAGCAGTATAAACGCGAGCAATTTCGGTATATAGATATAGAAGGAAATACGTTTGAACAGGTAGATAAGAATTTAGGTTCTAAGGTAACTAGAAAAAACGAAATTGATTAGGAAATAAAAGGTAGGTTGAAGGCGGGAAATGTTTGCTATTTTTCGATTTCAAAACTGCTTAACTTGCGCCTTTTATCCAAAAACTTAAAAATTAGAATTTACAAAACTATTATCCTTCCCACTGTTCTTAATGGATGTGAGACGTGGCCTCTTATACAAAGGGATGAACAGCGTCTTAAGGTTTTCGAAAATAAAGTATTACGTAAAATATATAGGAAGATGGTCAGGGTTGCGGTCAATAGTGAAACAAAAATAGTTTACAACTATTTATTTTCCAATGTTTCGCCCCACTTTGCAGGGCTTCATCAGGGCTAAAAAGATACAAAATGAAACTATGTTAAGATAAAATGATAGAAATAAAAATAAAAAGATACAATGAAAAGAATAAAAAACAAGTAACAAAGGCAAGAGCAATAGTTTCATACAAAAATACGTAAAATATAAAA